>NC_056744.1:232663902-232716402 GCF_019279795.1 Protopterus annectens
GTAATGTAGCTGTCCAGCCGTGATGCATTATAGCTGTTAGTAACACTGAGTGAATGTGGCCTCCATAATGTTATCCATTTGTGTTGTAGGTGTACATGTGTCAGCAGGAGGATGGTCTGCATTCATATTCCACAAGGGTTATGGCACTGTGGTGACACCATGGCTGTGACATATCCTGGGTACAGTTGAACACATGTCACAGGTCTGTATAACAGTTACTGCCTGTGCCACATCGACAGGTGACCCCCTGGGACACATATACTCAGCAACCTGATATAGATCCATCCACATACATGCACACTCTTACTTGGAAACACTGGGAAAAGACCTGTACCTAGGTATGTACTGCTACTGATGTGTGTGGCTTTCACTGCACACACCACACAGTGTTTAGGATGAGATGTGTCTCAGGTTACATGTTATATGCAGAACAACCCCAGACATCTACAGTATGGTAATGGGGGATGTAATGGTTTTATATGGACAGCACATAGTGTGACATGCCATCATGTACACATTAACAGACACATAACAGGCAGACACACATCCAAGAGACTTGGGCCTCTCTGTGCTAATTTGTCAGTGTGTCCAATGTGTTATAGGTAGGCTGCACAGAGCACATGCATAACTGCGCTGGATTGTATTATCAGTTACCTGTATGGTTGATGGTGACAGTGGTCACCATACAGTGGTGCATGGGACATGTACCGGGGGTATCATAGTTGTAATAACAGTGTACACAGTACCCACACCCCACTGTGGCTATTGTACACACTGGAACCCATGATGACACTCTGACATACCCACCATCACACATTGCCCACAACTACGATACAACCCATTGTCCATCCCAACAGTGGTACTACAGGGATATGCATCTAATGCACATGCCACAGGCATAGTAGGGTGATGTGTTGTCATGCTTCACCTATGGGCAGCAACATCACTATCCATAATACTGTGTGGCAATGAGTATTGTAATAGGAGTATGTGGCCTTGGAATGCTGTACCTTACAGATATACACACATGCACACATACACACACTTGCCAGAACTCAGTGGGTACCCCATGCCTATCAACCCATTTGTACAACACTGTTTTGCTGTTACTGAAAGGCTCAGGTAGCTGTTTGGAAGAGGAGCGTAACAGGGTTCATGTAATGTCCAGTACAGCAGCAGCCACATCTAACTATGGCAATGGGTGTTGCGGTGGGTGTAAAGGCCCTCATGGTATTCCCAGCTACAGGTCTACTAACACACAGACACTGATATTCTCAGTAATGCACTCATACACATTTGTCAGTACTGGGGTACATCGCTGCAGATGATCATAGGTGTGTACCTGGCTATTGCCCATGGAGAGATGGGAAGTGTAGGGGATGTGTGTACAGTGATATCATGCCACCTGCCATGTGCCAGCAGGCAATCTATCAACAGACCCCACTGTGGTGACCCTCAGGGTGAGAGTGACATGCATCAGCCAATCCTCATGGGTGCCTCCTGCAAATGGCCGTTGAGGTGATCCATTTGACATGTATGCAACATGTACTACAACACATGGTTATTGTCTGTGATGGACATCTGTACCCAAGCATGTTCTGTTGACTGTGGTAGTGTAGTGGAGGTACCCGTGGCATGTGGTGAGTACAGGGTGTAGGGTCCTATCTCTGCCAGTTATAACACAGCTGGGCAGACATGTCAGTGTCAGGCAAGCATAGGTTGCCTGTACATATCCAAGCTGGATACCTGCCATCTGCACATATGTACAGGGACTGACAGACATCATCTTGCCAACTAGCTATGCAGTAGGATGAATGTGTCGACAGATAGACATCTGACATCAATATGTATGCCATTACTACATGTTGGAAGCCCTCATTGACATGTGCTTTACAGACAGATGTCTACAGTTACATTCCAAATGTCAAATCATTATCCAGTGGGGGATATATACATTGACACAGCTCACACACCAGGAACACAACAGTGAGGCCTCAGAGTCCAGCTATGCATGCAGGGGTGCTTGTTGCCAGTACTACACTTAGCAATCTATTCTTGCCTGGGAAAACAATGTCAACAGTAGTAACAGCATGATACACTACATGCCAATGTGATGGCATGTAACTTGGGTTACTACCCTTGTATGTATCATATTCACATGGATAAGAGTGATGTACAGTTTTTATATGCTTGAGTGTCCCAGACATGACACCCACAGCCCTTGCTGCTGTAATGACAGCACATAAATGCATGTTTTGTGCATGGCATTACATACATTTATTATAGATGTCATTACCCTGCTATGTTATCAGACTGGGATGTGAGCACTGGTTACCAGGGCTAAGCCATGCTTAACAGGTGTCAGTATTGCTGCAATATGACAGCTAAGCACATTTGCGCACTGGTAAGCGAAGCCTACATGGTGTAAGCACCTGTACGTTTAACCGTACATTGGCACTGCTTACCATTGCACAAACCTGTGCAAACATGCTTAGAGCTGCTCAAAACTGCTTTAATCATTCTGTATCTAGCAGCCCTTGTTCTGTCCAGCAACAAAATAAACAGCCCTCACAGGCCTTGAACCTAGAACTGTATACACTATAGTCACAACAGTTAACCTCTACACCATGACAGTTATGAAGACAGTTGCTGTTTTTCCAATATATCTCTCAGTCAACATATTGACCAATATTGAACAATTGCTGTGACTTCCACAATTGTGTAGTACTTGTTAGTGATATTATTGTTGCATCACATATGTTGTTATATCTAAATATGCACATATCAGATACATACACTGTGATACATCTGGGAATGTATACACAACAGTAATGCTTACATATGACAAGGATATGGATATATACATATACCTATGTAGATATATGTCTACATGTACATACACATATATTTTCATATATATGTATTTATACACATCAGTATAGTGCATCATATATATTTGGCCATTCATAGATTTCTCTGTATATATATATATATATATATATATATATATATATATATATATATATATATATATATATGTACAACCTATATGTACAGATACACATATGTATGTCGATTTATATGCAGATATCTATAACTATATGTTCATATATATCTAAACAGATGTACCTATTTCTATCGCTATGTATGTAGATATCCATAACTATATGTGCATATATATATTTATATATATATATCTATATATATATATATATATATATATATATATATCTATATATATATATATATATATATATATATATATATATATATATATGTGTGTGTGTATATATCTGTATATGTGTAGACATATATAGCTGTGTATATGTATATATGGGTTACCCTTATATTACTGAACGTTCAAATGTTCAACAATGATATGGTTGAGACCATATCATTGAACATTTGAATGTTCGACAATGTAAAGGTAAGATAATACAGTAGAAATAAAATAAAAAACAGTATCTATAGCAAGCCTCTTGCACCCCACACACCCCCATTACCAAAACATACACTCTCCGAGATCGCACTACATTGTGGTCATGGCAAATGACTGAATGAACATCTCCAGACAGCGTGGAACGTGAATTTTTCCTGTTACCGCAATGTAGTGTGATCTCGGAGTTGGTATATTTAAGTAGGGGGTGTATGGGGAGGGTGCAGCCCCCCACATGGGGGCTGCAGGGCTGATATTTTTTTTTTGTTACGTTTACATTGTCGAAGATTTGAATGTTCAGTGATATGGTTTTGGCCATATGACTGTCGAACATTTGAACGTTCGATAATGTAAAGGTAACCCATATATATATGTGTGTTTGTATATGTATAAATACATATATATATATATATATATATATATATATATATATATATATCCCTATATGTATGTAGATATGTATATGTCTATATATATATATAGATATATGGATGTATATATACATACATATATGTTTACCATATGTCCAGAATATGGAGTGGAGTCCTACGTCAGCACCAATATTCTCAACCTGCAAGGGGATGTCATGTATGTATTGCAGGTATATATGTAGACTGTTGCCACCATAACAGGGGTTGTCTTAGCAGGCATATTGTTTGAGGGAGGTCACATCCACTTTTGACATGTATGCCATCGGTTACTGACAAACATCCTAAGGACATCATAGTACAGTACCACTGATAGCACAGTAATGATCCCGTGGGCTACAGCAGAAATATGACCAATATATGTGGACAGTCTGGCACTCTCTGGTCATTCCAGAGTTGTACACAGATCCCCTTCATGCGAGACATGTGGACCAAGCCTGACAATGTTGATGTTAACAGCCATGTACATGGGTATATCACGTATATACTGGACTATATATGTCCACACAGTTTATGTATTTGCACACGCCTATCTGCCCTGGCACATAACTGGTGGTGCAGAGGTCACATGGCCACATACTATCCAGTAGTTACTGACATACATCTGTACGGAATCACACTGCTTTGTCAGAAATACACAACAGCTATGATGGCCTGGCAGCAGTATGTCTTGCAAATATCTGGACATAACAGCACACTGGGTAATTACACTAAGCTGCTAGGCATGTAACAAAGCACTGTGCAAACTCCAGGCAGACTGCCACAACACTGGACTACATTTTGTATGGGGGAATACACATGTACCTGCAAATATAGCAAGCTCTACAGGCATGTCACAGCACAGAGTAACAGACACCTGTGAGAAAATGCATACCCACAATCAATGTGATCACAGCCACAGCCACATATGGTATGCAATCTTAATATGACACTATATGGACTGTCTGATAAACACTATCCTCATATGTGCCACTCACACACTAACCCTACATAAACTGGTTCACAACACAGTGTTGTCCAATGCCTGTCTGTAGTATGGGACACGTGTGTTTGGCCCTACAAACATTTGAGCAGATAGGGTACCATACACTGCAGCAGCATGTAACATCAGGAAGAACAGGGCAAAGAACAATGACATCTGCTACAGTCAGTGCACAGGCCAAGGTATGTATTCGCAGTACATATACTGTCGGCAATCACCATAAGTACACAAACCCCAAATATCTGGACATAACAGCACACTGGGTAATTACACTAAGCTGCTTGGCATGTAACAAAGCGCTGTGCAAACTCCAGGCAGACTGCCACAACACTGGACTACATTTTGTATGGGGGAATACACATGATTAGGGAAACCATCGTAAAAAACTTCTCAAAAGCCAACTTCACACTTCTTAAGACAGAAGTGGCAAACTTCTTGACACCCATGCAGATGGACAATAGAGGTATGACTGCCGAATCCTACACAAATGGACTTCATAAGCACTTACACAAGTGCATGGATCATGCTATCCCTAATAGAACCAAGATGTTATCCTCCAAAAAAAGGAAGCCAATCTGGTGGTCCTCTGCCATTAACAAACTCTACAACAGAAGAAAGAAACTGTAAGAAGCTGAGATCCCTCATAAAATCCTCCAAAGCTAGTTACGAAAACAAAATTGCCACTGACTCTAAAGACAACCACAAAGCATTCTATAGCTATGTCAAGAATCTAAATGGGAACACTCAGATCTACTCTGAGTTACAGCATAATGGCACTAAATATACAGAACCAACTGATATTGCCAACATCTTAGCAGATAGGTTCAGTGCTAACTTTACCCCCCTCTCACCCTCTAGAGGGCCCATCTCAATATAGGAAGAATGCAAAGTTCCTGTAATCACGGCTGCACAGGTAAAAAACACACTCTCCAAAGCCAAGAACACAGCATCCATGGGACCTGACAATATCCCAGGCTGCGTTCTACATGAACTACAGAATGAACTGGCATCCTACCTAAGTACCATGTTCAATCATAGCCTCACCTCAGGCTTTGTACCCACTGAATGGCGCACCGCAACAGTTATACCACTCCACAAAGGGGGAGCCACGATGGACCCTGGGAACTACCGCCCCATGACGAGCCTGGTCTGCAAGGTCATGGAATGTATCATCATGGAACTCATAAACAAAGACATTGGTAATCTCCAAACTCTGGACCCTACTCAGTTTGGATTTGTAAAAGGCAAATCATGTCTCCTAAACCTGATTGACTTCTTTGAAGCAGTCACCAAAGCCATAGATGAGGGTAAAATGGTTTACACAGCTTATCTAGATCTTGCCAAGGCTTTCAACACCATCCCCCACTCTGGAATTATAGATAAGTTCACTAAACTAGGTATAAATCCCTATATCACAAGATGGGTTGCCAACTGGCTCATGGACAGAGCCCACACTGTGAAAGTAGTGGATTCCAAATCCGACATCAGACCAGTGACAAATGGAGTACCACAGGGTTCAGTCCTGGGTCCTCTCCTGTTTGGTATCTACTTCTCTGACGTGCAGGCCAACACAGAAGGTCTTTGGCTAACAAAGTTTGCAGATGACTGCAAACTAGGAGCCATAATCTAAACTCCTAACGATGTGGACAAACTACAAAATGGCCTCAATGAGACAGATACCTGGTGTCAAAGCCATGACCTGAAGCTCAATGCCAAAAAGTGTATTGTCATCTCCTTTGGTAAAAACTCTGTACCCATGAACTACCACATAGCTGGTAGTCTACTTATTGCCGAAAATGTGATAAGAGACCTAGGGACACAGGTGGACAGTAGTCTCTCCTTTGATAATCACATCGCCACAGTGGTCAGAAAATCCTTCTATGTGGCTCATCTCATCACAAAAGGATTCTCATCCAGAAAAGAAGGGGTCATTGTTCCCCTCTACTCATCACTCATTAGACCATTTATAGAGTACAACGCCCCTTTTGGTATGTACCTCACAAGACATCTACAACAACTGGAAGGACCACAGAAATACCTCACAAAGAGGATTACTGGCCTCAAACAGATGCCCTATGCAGACCGTCTCAAAAAACTACAGCTTTACTCCGTCGCATATCACCTACTCAGGGGTGCTCTCTGCCTAACATACAAAGCTATGTCAAACCCAGAGCTGTTGGACATGTTCCACTTAAAGAAATCCCAATCCCTCCAAGCTACACGCTCTAGGGACCTTAACCTTGTCACTACAATAAACAGAACATGCTGGAGGGATAGATTCCTGTCCCAGAGACTTCCCCATACTCTGGAACAGACTACTTATCTATGTCAAACAGAGCTCCTCATTAGCACTCTTCAAGAAAAATCTTGATGATTGGATGGGAAATGGGAAATTCACCCCAGGGATCACTTCTGTGGCTCTGTTCGACAGGGGCACAGGAAAATAATTTTCTTGGGTGGCGAAAGCCAGGGTACATTTTTTGGCTAGGCTTCTATGGGCCCTAGGGCTGATAGCCTAGTACCTACCTATGAACCTATGTACCTGCAAATATAGCAGGCTCTACAGGCATGTCACAGCATAGAGTAACAGACATCTGTGAGAAAATGCATACCCACAATCAATGTGAACACAGCCACATATGGTATGCAATCTTAATATGACACTATATGGACTGTCTGATAAACACCATCTTCATATGTGCCACTCACACACTAACCCTACATAAACTGGTTCACAACACAGTGTTGTCCAATGCCTGTCTGTGGGATGGGACACATGTGTGTTTGGCCCTACAAACATTTGAGCTGATATGGTACCATACACCGGAGCAGCATGTAACATTAGGAAGAACAGGACCAAGAACAATGACATCTGCCACAGTCAGTGCACAGGCCAAGGTACATATTCACAATACATATACTGTCGACAATCACCATAAGTACACAAACCCCAGTACTGTACACACAACCGCAGAATTCCCAGGTTATGTCCTCAGAAATAACCAATACTATACATAACATGTGAAGCAATCTGATATCTGACTGGCTTGTTATCAGATATGATGTCAATAAACAATGGTGTACAGAACATATGCACCTCATACTGCATGACATATGCTCAAAGGTTGACAGACTTGTGGCTGGAGCCACAAACACTGGGCCAATATTGGCATGTTGCTGTGATACCCTCATACATTTACGGTTGTAACAGGGTTTGTTGTGACATATGTCCTATGAGGGATATGAAGTCAGTAACCCTCATGGCTGACTGCAATCCTCAGATTATGCTTCTGCAGTTCTAAGATAGGTGATCTGTGAGTAACACAAGAAACATAAGACTCCAAACACTGCCCAGTCTGCAGATAACCATACAGGTGGGAGCTTCCTCAAACACATAATACTGTCATGACAGGTGTTAAATCATGTAGATCAGCCATATCCACACACACCCTGTTAAACCAACATTACTCAAAATGCATAAGAGCAACACTTACATTCTGTAATCATGTCTGGCACATCCCCTTCTTGTTTGTTGGCCTGTCTCCACAGTGT
This sequence comes from Protopterus annectens, assembly GCF_019279795.1. Taxonomy (NCBI): domain Eukaryota; kingdom Metazoa; phylum Chordata; order Ceratodontiformes; family Protopteridae; genus Protopterus; species Protopterus annectens. Next base: position 232,672,301 of record NC_056744.1, read on the forward strand.
ATGTTGTTAGAAGTAAATCTCAATACCATCTGTGATGCTGTTTGACAAACACCAACATGAGGTCCTGCTCACAGTAAATGAAAAGTCCCAACACCCACATGATGTTCCTAGATATTGGAGTGTGTTTCCATGCAATTGGTTATGGGAATATTATCACAGCTGTTCTACAGGAAATCAGCTAGAAGGGACTGCAATTCATGCAGAGGCCATCAGCTGATCATGAGCATCACTTACAAAACACAAGCTGCTGCCTAAACAAAACAGGTGTACATCTCCACATCCACCAGAGAGGGAGTAAGAGAGACAGAGCATGAAAAAATAAGACAAGGAGGGGGTGGGAGACTAAAACCTAAGCATGCTTGTGTCACCCACTTACCAGTATGGGGTTTCAACTCCCTGACTTACTAGATATTGCTATCTCATGTCTATGCACTTATTGCATGTGCAACAGAGCTTACATGCTGAGTAGCTGCCCAAAGGTATATCTGATGGTGAGTGACATCTGCAACAGTGATATAGGAGTGATAAGGTTGGTGTAGTACATGTACCTGTCCAGATGAACAGGTGTCAACATCGACACAGCCACACTCTCTCAGGGACTCACACACATTAACACAGTTGGCAGGGTCAGGAATAGACTTCCTAACTAGCTAGTTTGCCACAGTATACTAATACGCAGGTATCACATACACCACAGGGTTATCTGAATGATATATGGGCAATGGGTATTTGAAGGTGTCTGACATCAGACAGCATGCTTCAGTAGGCCACTGAGAGGTGTAGTGAGTGTGAATGGGGTAGAAGTCAAGCACCACACACACACCCAGACACAGGGTGCCAGTACTGACATGCATGGGTGCATTGCTTCACATGTGTGTAGTGGTTGACTGAGCCAGAAGGCTGCACAAGGCTAAGTGAAGGGCATACCTTGGCATCAGGCCACATGACAATGATCTGCAGTGTGACTCAGGGGTGTAGTGTCTGAATTTTCCCACACAGGTGGGTATTGTATTCACCATCCAGTCATCTGGGTTACTATTGTTGGTGGCCAGTGCTGTGCAATGCTTGCCATGTATGTGTTCTATAGTCCATGGCATGGACAGTGTCTGGGATGTGCACACATCCCACATGCATGTTCTGTGACATGTAGAACTGTAACTAGGGTGTCTGGGCCATGCTGTGTACACATATTGTTATCATCAGATGTGCCATTCCTGGCCTCATGTGGTGGGAACTGAAAATGGACACCAGGTTGACCCTGCACCCACACTGACAGCATGATACAGGTATTCTTTGGTGTCAGTGGCATCTGTCCATACAGGGCATGTGTTTAAGGCATGGTATGTAATTTGTTCGTCACATTTGATGGCACTACAGTTGTTGCAGGCGTCCAGTGGGGAACATAGTGAAGGCACACTTTCTGCAATGATGTGCCTATTGTAGTGATGGGACAGGGTGCCATGCACTCTGTAGTCTGCAGCAATCAGACCATGGTTACTATCTGTGAGCAATATGCAGGGAACTACCAACAAAGTGGTTGTTGTCTAGTCAAGTATCTTTGTGTATGAGACATGGGTAGAGAGTGTTCTCTGGGTAATACAAGAGTTGCCTAATTTATTTGCCAGGCCTTGATGTCACATTTAGGGGTATGGATTGTCATCCCCAGCCTCTCTACTGTTTGACATATGTTATCCTTGTAAGGTAGATATTGTGACATATAATAGGCCCCACCAGGTAAGAAATTTGCAAAACCCACTCCACAATGATTCCAGTTGTTACACACTCACAGCCATCTCCACACAGGATATGAATGAGAAACACACACACACACACACACACACACACACACACACACACACACACACACACACACACACACACACACACACACACACACACACACAGAGTCTCATAGTTGTTATGTTTGGGATTGGAACCCCTACCTAATTAGGTACATCACAATACAGCATTACACAGTCATAACACATGCCATGGAGATTACTGGGCTACTTCTTCCCCAATGGTGTATTTCAAGGTGAATGACATCAGCAGGCTTGCCAAAGAAGGGCAATGGAGGTTGTATTGACTGTAAATGGTCTCAAAAGCATTGCACCCTACATAGACAACCACACTTGCCATGTCTGGGAGTAGAGCCCCTACCAAACTAGTATATCACACTGCAGCATTACACTGTTATAGGATGCACCATGGAGATTACTGGATTACTTCTTCCCCAAAAGTGTATTTCAAGTTGAATGACATCAGCAGGCTTGCCAAAGAAGGGTGATGGAGAGTGCATTGACTGTGAATGGCCTCAAAAGCATTACTCCTGCCCTACACAAACAAACTTATCATGTCTGGGAATAGAACACCTACTGAACTAGTACACCACTCTACAGCATTACACTGTTATAGGATGCACCACAGAGATGACTGGGCTACTCCTTCCCCAAAGGTGTATTTCAAAGTGAATGATATCAGCAGCCTCGCCAAGATTGGGCAATGGAAGATGTAGTTCATAGGTTCATAGGGTCATACATTGATACTAGGCTATGGGCCCTAGGCCCTATACATACCTAGACATGACATTTCTCTGGCTATGACTTCCCACAATATATACTTCCCTGCACCCCTGTCTAGCAGGGCAGCTGACATGATTCCCAGGGTGAATGTCCTATCTCCCATCCAATCATCCAGGTTCCTTTTGAAGATGGCCAAAGGGGCACTCTTCTTGAGATGTGTGGGCAGTCTATTCCAGGGTCTGCAGAGTCTCTGGGTCAGGAACACATCCCTCCTGCACGTATTGGGGTTCATTGTGATGACAGAATTTGGATTCCTGGAGCATGTGGCTGTGAGGGTTTGGAATTTTCTAAGTGCAGCATGTTCAACAGCTGTGGGTTTGACATGGCATGTGATGTTAAGCAGAGATTGCCTCTGAGAACACAATACGTGACAGAGTATTGCTGGCTGATTTTTCATACGGTCAGCATATGGCATCTGGTTTAGGCCTTTGGTCATTTCATGAGGTATGTCTGCAGCCTCTCTACTTCTTGCAGATGTCTTGTGAGGTACATACATAACAGGCCATTGTAGTCTGTACTGGGTTTACTGAGAGATGCCTTCTGTGGGACAATGGGCCCCTTTTCCTGGATGTAAAGCCCTTAGTGTGAGGTGTGCCACATAGGTAGATTTCCTGACTGTAGTGGTGATGTGGTTATCAAAGTTGAGACCATTGTCCACCTGTGTCCCTAAGTCTGTTATCACACTTTAGGTGTTTAGTGTACTGCCATCTATGTGGTACTTCACAGGTACATGTTCCTTCCCAATGAGGATAGCTATATATTTCTTGGCATTGATCTTGAGGCCATGGCACAGGCACCAACCATGTCTTTCTGTAAGGCCCTCCTGTAGAATATCCACATCATGTGGGGATTCAATATTGGCTCCCAATGTGCAGTCATTTGCAACCTTTGTTTGCCAGTGTCCCTTACTGTTGGAGTGTACTTCAGAGCAGTAGATGCTGAACAAGGGCGGTGCCACGACTGAAACCTAAGGTACTCCATCTGTCATTTGTCTGGGGCTCAGGTTGGTGTCACCTACATTTACAGTGTGGGTTGTGTCAGTACAGCAGTTGGCAGCCCATCAGGTGACATTGGGATTAATGGCCAGCATGATACATGTATCTATGATTCCAGACTAGGGGATGGTTTCAAAGGGCTTGGTGAGGTTTAGATAGGCTGTGTGAACCACCTTACCCTCATCCACAGCTCTGGAGAGGGATTCACAGTTGTCATACAGGTTGAGATGACATGATTGGCCCTTCACAAACCAAACTTGGTTAGGGTCCAGTGTTTGCAGGTTGCCAATGCCTTTGTTTTAATTTCCATGATAATACATTCCATGGCCTTGCAGATCAGGCATGTTATACTGCTGGGGCTGTAGTTCCCAGAATCCAAGTTGGATCCCCCCTTGTGGAATGGGATAACTGTAGCAGTGCACCACACAGTGGGCATGAAGCTTGAGTTGTGGCTATGATTATACATGGCACGTAGGTGAGGAGCAAGTGCAGTATTTAGCTCATGTTGTACACAGCCTGGAATGTTGTCTGGTCCCATGGCTGCTGTTGTCATAGCTCTGTAGAGTTTGGTTTTACCTATGTGGCCATTATTACCATCATATGGCAATCTGTCCATGTTGAGATGGACCATGTGTGGGTTGGGAGGGGGGTGCAGTTTGCACTGGATAAATCTGCCAGGATATTGGCAATATCCCTGGGAGGAGTAGATTTAGTACCATCCTGTTGTAGCCCACAGCAGTTCTGAGCATTGCCATTTAGATTTCTGACATAGCTATGGAACAGCTTGCAGTTGTCTATGGCATCTGTGGCTATATTTTGTTCATAACCAGCCTTGCTGGATGTTATGAGGGGTCTCTGCCTTCTACTGTAGCTGGTAAGGGAGTATTTTGCATCCTGGAAAGTCCCCCATTTCTGCAAGAGTTTTCTCCTTTTGTTGTACAGTATGTTTATGGCAGGGGCCCACCACATTGGCATCCTTTTCTTGGATGGGCCGAATCTTGTTTCACTATTGGATGACATGATTCATGCACAAGTGGATGTACTCATACAGTGCCTTTGTGTATGACTCAGCAGTTGTCCTTTCAGTTCCCTTCTACATGGGTGTCATGATGTTAGTCACGTCTGACATATGTAGCATGACATTGGCTTTGGAGATGTGTGTTACAGAGGTGTCCTTACTGGAGTGTGGGGGAGGAATTTGATGTTAAATGTGATTAGCTCATGGGCATACCTGACCACCAATAGGGTGACCATAGGTGTGGAGTATTGATGTCCCATGTTGGTAATGACCACGTGTAGGATATTTGAGCCCCTGGTGGGACTATGGGTTACATTATCCAGGGCATTGGAAATTATTACTTCCAAGAACCGTTGAGCACACATGTTGGTACACAAGTAGTTTTTCCAGTTAACAGCAGGGTAGTGTAACTCACCCAGTGTTAGGGTGTTTGCTTGTATCATGATATTTCACAGTATGCTTCAAAGGCTGTAGTGGGTATCATGGGGCATGGTGGAGGATCTGTCGCAAGCTATACAATTTGGAATGCAGTCTAACCCACTGTTAGTTGCACCAGGTGTATTTCAGACACATTCTGTTTGGCAAGTAGCCTGGTGGTGTGAATATCCTTGGTTAATATGGACACTCCTCCACCTTTATTGTTTTGGTCCTGGTTTGGTGGCCAACATGTATGGTGAGAGCTGTACCTGGTATTGCATGGGTGCTCTCTGGAGGCTTGGATCAGGTCTCTATTACTGCACAGTTATCAATGTTCTCCATTTGTAGGTGTGCGTAGTTAGTGTGAATGGCCAAAAAAATGTACCCCTACATGCACACACAGAGTTTCACACTTGTCATGTCTGGGATTAAAACTCATACCTAACTAGTTTATCACACTATAGCATTACGCAGTTATTGGACATGCCACAGAGATTATTGGGCTACCCCTTCCCCAAAGGTGTTTTTTAAAGTGAACGACATCAGCAGGCTTGCCAAAGACAGGCACTGGAGGTTGTAGTGACTGTGAATGGCCTCAAAAACATTGCTCCCTACACAAACAAACAAACACACACACACACATATCCAGGAATAGAACTCCAACCTAACTAGTTTATCACACTACAGCATTACACAGTTATAGGACACACCATGGAGATTACTGGGCTGCTCCTTCCCCAAAGGTATATTTCAAAGGGAATGACATCAGCAGGCTTGCCAAAGAATGGGCACTGGAGGTTGTAGTGACTGTGGATTGCCTCAAAAGCATTGCTCCCTACACAGACAAACAAACACACCAACATCCACACTTGCCATTTCTGGGAATAGAACTCCTACCTAACTAGTTTATCACACTACAGCATTATGCAGTTACAGTACATGTCACAGGGATTACTGGGCTGTTCTTTTCCCAAAGGTGTATTTCAAGGTGAAGACATCAGCAGACTTGCCATAGTAGGGCAATGGGGAGTGCAGTGTGAGTGCATGGGCCATAACCCATTCATCTAGAGGCAGACACACCACACTCAGGCACACACAGGTTTATATTCCACAGGTACGTATATAAAACTGCTAGATGACTGCTGACTTGTACAGTCATGTTGCACAGTTAGCACTAGCACCACAGACACTATAATGCTAAGGGATTCCAGAGGAATATGTCTACAGTGATTAACATTTGCACAGCATGTGGTTTTATCCAATTGGATGTGTGTTACGTGGGACAGACCTCATGATGGAAGGATCTTTGTCACTGTCACTCTCTTCCACACATCTTTGTATGTGTACTTTTGGCCTATTATAGTGTGTTGTCCTTGGAAATATGTGTGTATTCCTATCCAGTGTGTGTACAAAGCATGACTAGTTGGTACTGAGGAGTGTATGCACTAACATCTGTGACTGTCAGATATGTATGGTCCACTGTTGTTGCCAGACATGGTGTTCATTTCCTTAAGTGTGGGAGCATGCCCAGTATGACATTCTTTATTGAATGTGTGAATCCATTCCAGGTAGATTGTACTCCAGTGCAGACTTTTGTGTTCTACACCTATAGGTCTATAGGTAGCAAACTGTTTCTGCAGGATATCTGTAAATCAGTTGACAATATGGGGTCAAAATGGGCAAAGGATGGTGGGTTACTGTAGATAATTGTGTCTGTGCTGCTTCTGCTACATGGTCCTGGTGTTAGCAGAGATATTCAGAGATATGTACTGTTATACACTGTGATGTTTTATGTAATCAAGTACTGTCAGGTAGACATATTTGCTTGCAGTGGTGTCCTGAGGAACACATGGTGACTGCAGCTGTGTTCACTATTGTGGTCATCAACCTACATATTCTTGCACACTCATGCCATTCTGTAGGGGAAGCTGCAGACACTTGCTTCTCGGTCTGTGTAAATGGTTCAGCGTCTTTGTACAGTGGTGGCAGAGGATCCCATGCTTGTACATCCATCAACATGACAGTATGGCCATGGGTTGCTGTGGCGATACCTCACAGCTGTACAGATTCACACAGGTTACCCAGAGGCAGGGATCATAATTCTGGACATTACCCATACACATTGTGGTTTATGAGCATGTTTGTAGCCACCCATTCTTGTATTTGCAGCCAGGGATAGTATATGCACATGGCTGAGTTTCAGACTTCACGCACTCCATGCCGCCCATGCTCCACCCTCCCCCACTATTATTATATCCTCTTCCATACATTGTATGGACATTCTCTGATATGTTCCCTATAGTTATCACCTCATCACAGCAGTAATTTGGTGTTGGTCCACAGTTCATGCAGTGGGACATGGTGGACATGTTACTGTGATTTGTCCACATGGCCTTGCATTTGGGTTCTGTGGACTGTTTTATGTTATTTGGGAGTCCATGACATAACATACATTGGCATTACAGGTGAGACACAGGCCTTTGGCAGTGGACTGTAGGCCATTTGATAGTGATGCAGACCAGTTCTAGCAGGCCTTTGCATTATTTCAGTCCTAGAGTCCCAGACTGTGATACACTATATTCCCCTGGAGTGGCAGGGTAGGTGTCCAAGGTGTTCATGCCAATATTTTCTGTCAGTATTGGTCCAGTGGTGTGGACCTGGCAGGGTGCTGCTTATAGCTAGGGACATACCTGCATGGGACAGCTGCTCTGCATGCTGCATTCTTTCACTATTGCCATGCATAGGTAGGGGTCATATTGTACTTGTTCCCAACAGCAGGGTTAAGGCCGGAGAGGTACCTGTGGGTGGTGGTGGGGTGAGCTAGGTGCTTGTGTGCTATGGCCACTACTTGCATCTGACTCACAGATATGCATGGGGCATTCCACTTATGCTGGCTTGTGCAGGGACATCCGCTGTTTCTCAATATATCATTCCTATGACCTTTGTGGTCTGCCAGTGTTTGGCCAGATGACATTAGTATTCCCTACTACAAGCCCAGATAATGTGCTGCAAGCTTGTATGTAAAATTCCAAGGTGTGTCCATTTGACAGTTACATATTATACACTGTCTGTCTGAGGTACTCCCCCCTGTGTATTGCTTGTACATTTGGGCCAACAGTCATGCCATGTCCATCTTTCAGATGGTGACACATATTACTTCCAAACATTTACTATGGCTTACTGCTGGGATGTGATATTCTGGGAAGCATTGTGTTTAGCACTGCAGTTGTAAGAACTTGGCCCTGTCATCGGCAGCACTGGGCAATGGCCACCAGGACAAACCTCACCATGCATACATATTGACTAATCTCACACAATATACAACACACACCAACCTAACACACGCAGACCTGCATATTGTACACATGCTACAATCTATCCTGCTACCGTGGCCAGCTCAGGAAATCTGTGCTCCACTTTTATTATACCTACACATACATGTTACTACATTTCTACATAGGATTGGGAAGGCAGACCTGTGTGTTACTAAGTGTCTACATAGGATTGGGGGGGCACACCTTACTGTTACAACATTTCTACATAGGCTTGGGGGGGACACCTGCTGTTAGTACATGTCTACATAGGATTGGGGGGGCACACCTGCCTGTTATTACATTTCAACATAGGGTTGGGGGAGCACACCTGACTGTTACTACGTGTCTATATAGGTATGGGGGGCACACCTGATTGTTACTACATTTCTACATAGGATTGGGGAGGTAACACCTATCTTTTACTACATGTCTACATAGGAATGGGAGGGCACACCTGACTGTTGCTACATTTCTATATAGGATTGGGGGGGTCATACCTGACTGTTACTGCATGTCTACAAAGTAATGGGAGACACACCTGGCTGTTACTACATTTCTACATGGGATTGAGGGGGTCACACCTGACTGTTACTACATGTCTACATAGAAATGGGTAGACATACCTGACTGTTACTGCATTTCTACATCAGATTGAGGGGGCACACCAGACTGTTACGGCATTTCTACATAGGATTGAAAGGCACACCTGACACTTGTACAAATTTGCTATGATTGCAGTGGTTATGTCCGGTACTCCATTTCATTCTGTATTCTAAGCTATCATGCTAACTAGAGGCATATCAGTGTACTGCAGTTCTTAAGTTTGATTGACCTACATTTCAGTTTCTGACTTCGTACCCTTCAGAACTAACATCACACTGCCTGACCTGTTGTAGTCTGTCTTTGTAGGCCTGAGGGGGGTGGTTACCCATAGCCATCAATCAGAAGCCTTAGCACAGCCTTTGTTTGTGTTTGTCTACACCTGTCCTTCTGGCTGAGACTGTTGCTGGGTATGTGAGCCTCCCTGACTGGCATGTGTGTGTGTGTCATATGGACACACATGTGGCCCAGCACATTTCCTGCAGTGGGTTTTGTCACCTGGGTAATATGGTGACACCAGTATTTGTTACAGATCTCATGCTGCCACTATAGGTGTCTACTATCTGCTGGCATCCCATTCAGCCACCCAATTCCCTTGCATGCTCACATCCATACCATAGATACAGGTAACAAATATAGTGATTCTTGCAACACTAGTCATGAGTGGAAAGAAAAGATATGACATTCTCCTCCAGATTCTGCAAGAAGCTCGACATGGAGTGCAGGAATTGCACAAGAGCTGCTGCACACAATATGGCCGATGATCGATCCAGGAACAAGCTCCTGGGACGTGCACGAGTTCTTCTACACTATTTCTGCATGGACACCACTGCTATATACTAATTACCACATTTGCTGGTGAAAACCATGCAAATGAGGTGAATTAGCAATCCAGGAAGCAGACAGGCTTCTGTGCAGGAATAGTGTAACCTGCAGAAATGTATTCGGTTACTACTCCATTCAGCAATTTGTAGGAAGAGTGACTTACCTTGTGGCTGTGCCAGTATTGAGGATGGTGCTGGAGAGCTGCCTATGTCGGATGCACATAGTACACTCCCTATACATGGTTAGGCACAGGTAGTGTCATGTTTGGCATCCGTTTTACTGTATGTGTGAGTCAGAGAGAGGTGTCATTCTCTGAGTCAATACTGTGTCCATGTATGTGCTATGTGTTGCCTCTTTGCCAAGGCCAGGGCATACTGGGCATGCCTCCTTCTGCCTACTGGGGCAGGCTCAGGTTGTTCCTCCTCTGAGTCACTCTGTGCCTGTGCAGGCCTTGGCAATGGTGGGGGGCTGTGTGGCCCTGCCCCATGCTGTTCCTGCTGCTGCTGTTTCTGCAGGATCATGTTGTGTAGCATGGCACATACAAGGACAATCTGGGTATATGTAGCTAGTGAGTACTGCAAGGTTCCACCGGATGTGTCCAGGCACTGGAACCATGACATGAGCATCCCAAACACATGCTCTATTATGATTCTGGTCTGTGCATGTGCCTCATTATGGAGATCTTGTTTGGGTCTGTGTGCATTTCTGATGGGTGTCATCAGCCACGGCTCCAGTGCATAACCAACATATCTCAGTAGGTGACCGTAAGGGATGTCCCCATTGGCAAATCTCTGGTACAGCTGCATCAGATGCCAGATGTGGGAGTCATGATAGCTTCCAGGGCAGCCAGCACACACATTCATTGTAATGCCCTCGGCATTACACATGACCTGGCAGTTGATGGATGGGAAGTCCTTGCGGTTGATGTAGACCCTACACTGCTCACCAGGTGGTGCTTTGATGCATATGTGTATGAAGTCTATAGCACCCACTACATTAGGGTATTCTGCTATTTGGTGAAATAGATGCATATTGCTGACCAACGCCTCATGGGTGTTGGGAAAATATATGTGCGCATCGGCATGTGCTAACATGGCATTCAGGAACTGGTGGAGTACCCTGGATGTTGATGCCTGAGAAATCCCCATGATATCCCCAGTTGGCCTTTGGAAGGTACCTGTGGCTAGTATTCTTAGGCTTATACATACCTTGGTATCCACTGGGATGGGTTCCCCTCTGTTAGTTCTGTGTGTCAGGTGTGGCCGGCACAGCTCAACATTCTCTGTAGGAAGTCCCTGTCCACCCTATAGTGCTCCACTATCTCCAGCTCATGTAGCCCCTGATAGAGTCTGTACACTCTTCTCCATCTCCTCACTGTGGGTTGGTCAACAGCATTCTCATCCTCACCACCCTCAGCCTCTTGTACATGTTGATGTATGTTAGCTGCTGCAGCTCCTATCATTTTGTTGCTTTTGTTTGTTAAAATTTCCCCACTTGTATACACCGGTGGTGTACAGTATGTGGGAAAAAACAGAGGGAAAGGTGTTTGCATAGTTTATAGTACTGTTCTGGGCTGTGCTGCTGCCTATGTAATTGGCTGATTCTGATACATTTCACCTGCCAGCTATGCTTGTTCTTCTTGATTACCTTCCTACTGCTGTTTTCCCTTACCATTGCCTTCCTGTTTAAGCCCAGTGGTGAGCCGCATAAACACAGTGCTCAGATGAGCATGGAGCTATTTTCTGGTTTACTTTTTTTTCCCTTTAACACATGGTGCGCAGCGTGCACACCTGCTTAGTCAATGTAAAGAGTGCTAGGCAGCCTCAGACACACCCCCTAGCTTAGCTCTGCTAAGCTAAGGGCAAATGAGCCACAGGACTCCAATAAGCTTATAGTTAGCTTGACAGCCCCTTATGATGTCAGCTAACTTTTAGGCTTGAACCATGCCATTCCTGCACTTACACTGTTGGGTGCTGGCTAGCATTGAGGGGAAATCTGGGATTCAGTATCATTCCTCTCATTTGCATAGGATTGCCTGCTAATGCATAGTTACAGGTCCTACACTGAGCCTTCCCCCTTAGCAACCACTATTCATTGGCCATGTTGTCTTCTTCCTGCCATTGAGTATAATGGCAAAATAGTGATTTTGGTTAGAATGCTTATTTCAGGTTATTTTTTATATTTTCAGCCCAATCCCATTTGCAGGCCACTGCCCTATGCTTAAACAGCTGAAATCGGTTAAAAAATAAAAGTTTTTTTTTTTTTAATTTTGCAACTGTTTTCCATGCCAATGGCCATATATTTGGCCATTTGCATGGTTTCCACATAATATACACCCTTTATTTGGAGCTGTCATGGTTCTGTTTTGTAGTTTGCAGAAATGTACTCAGTTACTAACCGAGTACATTTCTGCACACTACACTAGTCCTGCAAGGCCGGCTGACAGCTTCCTAGATCACAAATTCACCTCATTTGCATGGTTTTCACCTGCAAATGGGGAGATTTGCGTACAAGAGCTGTGTCCATGCAGGAATAGTGCAGGAATGCTCCTGCACATCCCTGCAGCTTATTCCTGGATCACATGGTGGCCATATTGCCTCCAGGAGCTCCTACACTATTCCTGCATGCCGTGCAGGGCTTGCTGAATCCGGGGAATGAAGAACAAAGTGAATATAAGGGAAGTGTTAAGAAGGAAAAGAAAAGGAAAAATAGAAACAATTGTCAACACTCACCTAAAAGATAAAAAAAGTGAGCCACCAAGGCAATATTTGAGTGAAACACAAGTTTATTTAACATTAAATACTGTTAAAGTAAAACCAATTAAGCGCTTTCACCAAGAAACATGAATTAGCTTATGTTAAATACACTTGCGTTTCATGCAAATATTGCCTTGGTGGCTCTCTTTTTTATTTTTTATTACTGTGTACAAGTTTTTGAGCCATTTGGCTTGCTTTATTTGGTGTAACTCACCAAAAAGACAGGATTAAATAAAGGATATTAACCCAACATAAAAGGATAAACTGAAAAGAGATAAAAAAATCTAGAGAGGATACATTGTTATGTGCATAGGTATAAAAGGGAAGGGGGCATTACATATGCTAAATAAAAAGGGAAACAAAAGCAAATAAAGGTAAAAATAGAGAAAGACAGGAACAATGACTTTCCAAAAAAAAAAGGCAATGAAAAGAGTAAGTTTCTTGGTCAAATAAAGAATGCAAGTGAAAATCAAGAAGAGTCATAGGCTGGTATTCATAGTTGCTTGCATAAATGCCATAGAGGTATTTCTGATATTAACAAATGAGCATAGCAAAAGGAAGAAGCATAGAAGCCAGGTGGTTTTGCAATTCAAAGTACAACATCCCTATGGTATATACATCCACTGTTGACTATGGTGCTTCACCTTTGGTACTGGAATTGCAATCCACATATTTGTTTGTCCAAGTATGCACAAGCACTTCCCTGATGCACAAATTAATTTTTTCCCCCAGCAACCTCTTCATTAGTTTGTATTAAGTATGCACAAGCACTAAAATGGCATAATTAATTATTTTGCTCAGAAATCACTTAAGTAGTCTGACCATGTATACACAAGCACTTCCCTGACACATAAATGAATTATTTCCCTCAGTGACCCCTTCAGTAACATTTTCTAGTATGCATAAGCACTAAACTGAAGCATCCACCCATTCAGTAAAATGTTCAGGTATGCGCAAGAGCTGAAATGAAACATTCACCAAAGTGACCCCTTCAGTAATATGTCCAGGTGTGCACAAACACTAAATTAAAACATTTCCAGAAGTATCCCCTTCAGTAAAAATATCTAGGTATGCAGAACCACTGACTTAGCTCCACTCATATCTACATTTTCTGACTGAAAACTGTTTTTTTCAGATGTAACTTCATGACTATTTATACACTTTCCATGCAAATTAGTTCATTATAGATTCATGTACATGACTTGAACTCATGTGCTTAAGTGTAATGCTCCTTAACAGTGCAGCAGCTGTTCCCCTATTGCTTATGCTTTAGTTATGTTACATATTTGTGATATGGGGCATGTTCTCAAAAATCTTCTGTATTTCCTTAGTCATCCTGAAAGTCAGAGATTTGCATAACCTCATGGTGATGCTTTTCACAGATCACCTCTAAGAGAATGCAAAGGCCTGGAGTATGAATACATCCCATAGATTTAGTTACAGTTTTGAAATAATACCCATTGAGAGATTAAAATGTGAAGTTGAAGAATATATATGCTACTGATTCTGGGTTGAGCCCTATGTATAAAAGTTAAAAGAAAAAGTAGTGGAATGATTAATATAGAGTTCCTGTTGTTCTCTTTCCTCTTTAAACTGATTGTCAAGATATGGACCAATTACCATGGGATAGCAAAACTGTGCATCATGCATGTGGATTCACAGTTTTGTAAAGTTCATGTGTCACTAAGAAAATGTTGGGGGGAAATTAAATAATGAAAAACCACAGCAGTGCAATTTAAATTGTTACTCTTGGATATATATGTACTGCATAAACTGTAGCAAATCATATGAATGACTGTTTTACTGTGAAAACAGTACTATATTTTGCTTTCACCAAAAAATTGCACTCCACAAATGGCAACAGTTTTGACAATCACCTATATCAGAATGAGTAAAAGGAAGAATTACCACAGTAATGTATTTCAACTTTCTGCTGTCATTCATCATCTCATATCCACATACAATGACTGTAATTATAAAAAAGTATAGATTATATTAAGGAAAAAATGAAAAATTAGTGGAACATTGCTGTGCCTACAGTTGTCACTGCCCACAGAGATATCTGCTGGTCTCCAATAAAAGTATTAAAATACCTAAAACAGGGAAAATGTCCCTGAAGATCAACAGATATATATTTTTTGAAATGGCTGGGTAAGCCCTGAGTTCCATTGTAAAGAATAACCAAGCTGAAGTGTTTAATTCATAGTCAAAGACAATGAATTTATAGCCATTCCTGTTGCATTTTGAGGTGAAGGAATTAAGTGTACAGCCTTACTTTTTCATATTTGTTTATTCATTTATTCTACAATTACCTACTTTATTCTAGACCTAGTTAATACTAATCAGGATGAAGTGGGTAATCAGGAATGAATGCATGAATAAAAATATTTCATAGACCTATTTATTTCAGTTTGTGGGCAGAATGATTCCTATGTGATGTTAGTTTGAGCTACCTGCTCTCTATTTTTTTCCCAGCCATGATATCCCTGACTTGTTTCCTTTATTGGACTCTTCCTTTCGTGTAAAGAGTATTTGCTTTAAGCTAGAAACTGCTGCATGGTTTGCCTTATCCTTAATCCTTAATCTTATACAAATCATCTGATTACAGGAATAGTCAACATTTATTTGTTTGGAAGTTTCATTGCTGTCTTAATGTTAATCTATTATTTATTTTTTTCAATTTCTTTGTAAGTCACTTATTGGTAATACTTTGCATTTACAAATTTGCTCTTTCATTGCTCAAAATGAATAGAAAATATTTGATAGTATAAATCTAGACAAGACAGCAATACATTTTCATATCACAAGCCATTTTCTTATAACAGGCTACTTTTTAAATGTTTGTCAATTATAGTATCTACATGCATTCTACTTAACCTGCTGTTTTACACATAATAGGAACATAGTTTCATAGGTAGGTACTAGGCTATTAGCCCTAGTGCCTATATAAGCCTAGTCAAAAGGTATCCTGGCTTTCGCCACCCAAGAAAATTATTTTCCTGTGCCACTGTCGAGCAGAGCCACAAAAGTGATCCCTAGGGTGAATTGTGATCATCCAAATGGTGCACTCCTCAACAAAATCATAAAGAATTAATCATGAGGTTCCCTGTTGATGGTAACATCTAGCAAAAGGATTACAGAAAGCAAGCCTCTGGTAACATACACAGACATACTAAACTGATGTAATGTTAGACTGTATGCAATTATTTACATTTAGAGCCTGTCAAAGCTGTTGAAGTGCTCACCATGAAACCAAGTTACTCTGCACTTTCAAAGCTAAACAGCTGTTTATTTAACTAGTCACTTTTGGTAGGCAGCCAGGTGAGTAATGTAGCTGGCGACACCATCTATCAGCAGTTTAAGTAGGATTCTTCAGAAAAGATCTCAAAGCATTTCTTAACTAATGTGATAATCAGACCACACATTAAAAATGAAGTTTTACTAATCTGTTCACTGTAACTCATTGAACTTTTTGAGAGAAAACAGTTTCTGATTTAACCCTTTTGATCCTCTGGCCACCCAAGACAATAGTACAGTGACCTTTGGCTTCCAGACATCTGTTATGTTCTGACCCTTGATATTTTCTGTATTAGATGTAATTCAATTTCCATAGTGAAAGCATGTCACATCGTGGAATACTGTTTATTGTGATGGCTGAGTAGCCTGCTTTAAAATCCAGAAACACACATGCCAAACTTACTTTGCATGCTGAAAATTCTTCATATGTATTTTTTTAACTTAATTAAAAATGGCAGTTCCATTTTTGTGTTATTATGTCTGGAGACTAGATGAACATTTCTATAAAATTTACTCAGGTAAAAATATTACTCTTGTCTTACTGCTATTTTTTGTGTGCTACTAAACTGAATAGTTTATATGATCTAGGCTAAAGAAAACATTTTAAAATGTCAATCATTACATGTTTATTGACCCAAGCCAGACAGATAGGGGGACACTTAGCATTAGAAATGTGTATGTTGGAGAAATCACTCTCATTCATTGTTTCTCATATTTATCCCTGGTGTCAGTTTGGGACATATCAGTCCTGTTAAGTAGCTTTAAGAAAATAAACTAACCTGATCATTTTCTGTTTCTTGAAGGGACACGTGTGTGAGTTTAATAATGTTTAATTTACTTAGCATATGGAACATGTAATTCCTCATACTGGTTCCCCTGCCAGTCTTTTTTTTTTATTGGAAACATGGACTTTTTTAAATCATCCTTGTCCCTTTATGTTTGAAACAAATTGTAAAGTAATTTAAGCCAGTGTATGCTACATCAGAATAAACAGTTTTAACAAAAACTGTAAAATCATTCTGAACAATTTTTTAAACTATTTTAAAGTATATATGGAGTTTATTTTTACTTTTTAAACAAGAGTTTATTTAACAAGGTCACAACTGTTATGTTCATCTCAATATAATACTGTTGGGAACTTAAAACAGCCATGTATCTTCCTGGAATGTGAGACATATGACATCACCTTCTTGCCTTGCATTCTGTCTACAGTCAGAATTGTCAGACTACAACACAAGGGCTGGCAGAGAAGAATTAACAGGAGCTAAAAAGGGAACCTGAAAAAAAATATCTGTTTTAGATATTTTTGTGCCTCAGTAGTATGATTTTTGCACAGTAAGTGAAAAGTCATGTTACAGTTTTTCCAATGTTTCTGCACATGTGCTACTCTTAATTTTTTGTAAAGTAAAACTGTTACTTTGGGTTGTATTGTAATTTTAAGTATTATGTACACTGTGGAAATGGACAAAGTACACAGATACACAAGCAGACACAAACACATCCACAAACACAGAGAAACACACACATGCATGCACACCCACTCGTGCGTGCACACACACACACACACACACACACACACACACACACACACACACACACACACACACACACACACACACACACACATACTCATGCACACCCATAGGTATCATTACTAATGATAATAAATTCAAATGGAGAAGCAAAATTCTGTGGGAAATATAGTGATTCTTGCAATACTAGTCATGAGTGGAAAGAAAAGATATGACATTCTCCTCCAGATTCAGCAAGAAGCTCTACATGGAGTGCAGGAATAACGCAAGAGCTGCTGCATGCAATATGGCTGATGAGCGATCCAGGAACAAGCTCCTGGGACGTGCATGAGTTCTTCTACACTATTTCTGCATGGACACCACTGCTATATACTAATTACCTCATTTGTTGGTGAAAAACATGCAAATGAGGTGAATTAGCAATCCAGGAAGCAAACAGGCTTCTGTGCAGGAATAATGTAACCTGCAGAAATGTATTCGGTTACTAATCGAATACATTTCTGCAAATTACAAAATGGAGGCATTACACCACTAAAGAAAGCATGTATTCAATGTAGTAGGCATGCCAATGGCCAAATATATGGCCATTAGCATGAGAAATAATTGCAAAATTATAAAAAAATAACTTTATTTTTTTTTGGCTGATTTCGTCCGTTTAAGCATAGGGCAGCAGTGCGCAAACAGGATCGGCCTGAAAATAAGAAAAAAAGTTGGAAAGAAGCTTTTAAACCCAAATCAGCATTTTGCCATAATAGTCAATGGCATGCATAAGACAACAATACCAGGGAATAGTGGTTGTTAAGGGGGAAGGCTGAGTGTGAGTGTGGTAACTATGAATTAGCATTCTGTTTTATGTGAATGAGGAGATTTGTACTGAATCACAGATTTCCTCTTAGTGTTAGCTTGCTCTCAACCGTGTAGGTGCAGCAACGCCATTGTATATGTCTAAGAGGTGGATGACCTCATAAGGGGGAGTGTCATGCATAGTATAAGCTTATTGGAGCTCTGTGGTCCGTATTTGACTTAGCTAAGCACAGTTACGGAAGGGGGTGTATCTGAGGCTGCCTAGCAGTGTTTACATTGCCTAAACAAGTGTGCACGTCATGCACTGGGTTTTAAACAAACAAAAACAAAACAAAAAAAAACAGGAAATAGCAGCTCTGTTCATATCTGAGCACTGGGTAAGCGGTGCACCTTGGAGCTTAAATGGGAAGGCAATGGGGAGGGAAAACAGCAGTAGGAAGGCAATCAAGGAGAACTAGCATAGCTGGCAGGTGAAATGCATCAGAATCAGCCAATTACACATGGAACAGCCTAGCACTCTACTATAAACTATGCAAACACTTTCCAGTCTGTTTTTTTTCCCACAAACTCTACACCACTGGTGTACACAGATGGGGAAATTACAAAACTAACAAAATGTTAGGGGCTGCTGTCACTCTCATACATCAATATGTGCAAGAGGCTGAGGGTGGTGCGGATGTGAATGCTGACAACCGACCCACAGTGAGGAGGAGGAGGAGGAGAAGAGTGCACAGACCCAGGGTATCCTACCAGGCGCTACATAAGCTGGAGATAGTGGAGTGCTATAGGGTGGACAGGGACATTCTACAGCAAATAGATGAGCTGTGCCGACCATGCCTCACAAACAGAACTAACAGAGGGGAACCCATCCCAGTGGATACCAAGGTATGTGTAGGCTTAAGAATAATAGCCACAGGTACCTTCAAAAGGCCAACTGGAGATATCATGGGGATCTCACAGGCTTCACCATCCAGGGTACTCCACCAGTTCCTGCATGCCATGTCACCACATGCCGGTGAGCACATATATTTCCTCACCACCCGTGAGGTGTTGACCAGAAATATGCATCTCTTCCACCAAATAGTAGAATACCCTGAGGTAGTGGGTGCTATAGACTTCATGCCCATACACATCAAAGCACCACCCAGTGAGCGGGGTAAAATATATATAAACCACAACTGCCAAGTTGTGCATGATGCTCAGGGCATTATCTTGAAAGTGTGCGCTGGCAGCCCTGGAAGCTATCTCGACTCCCACATCTGGTATATGACACAGCTGTACCACTTATTTGCCATTGGGGACATCCCATATGAACAGCTAGTTAGGGATGCTGGCTATGCACTGGAGCTGTGGCTGATGACACCCCTCAGAAATGCAAGCACACCTGAACAAGAATGCCATAATGAGGCACACACAGAAACTATAATCATAATAGAGCATCTGTTTGGGATGCTGATGTCATGGTTCCACTGACTGGACATATCCAGTAGAACCTTGCAGTACTCTCCAGCTACATGTACACAAATGTTCATAGTATGTGCCATACTACACAATATGATCCTGCAGAAACAGCTACAGCAGGAACAGCATGGGGCAAGGCCACACAGTTCCCCACCATTGCCAAGGACATCACAGGCAGAGAGGGACTCAGAGGAGGGACTACCTGAGTCTGTCCATGTAGGCCAAAGAAGGCATGCCCAGTATACCCAGGCCTTGGCAAAGAGGCAATGCATAACACATACATTGAGATAGTAGGGATCCAGGGAATGACACCTCTCTCTGACTCACACATACAGTAAAAGGGATGCCAAACATGACACTGCATGTGCTTTACCATGTATAGGAAGTGTACTTTGTGCATCCAACATAGTCAGCCCTCCAGCACTGTCCTCAATACTGGCACAGCCACAAGGTAAGTCAGACTTCCTATCAATTACTGAATGGAGTAGTATGTTCTGATAGTTTTATTTATGGTATGGACATGAGCATGCAAGAGAACCGGGTAGCTGAATGGGATGGCAACAGATAGTGGACACCTATATGGGCAGCATGAAATCCATAACAAATACTGGTGTCAGCATACTGGGCAGTACTAGACATGGTGACAAACCCACTGCAATACATGTGATGGCCCAAATGTGTGTTCACAGGACACACACATGCATTAGAGTGAGGCTCACATACCCACCACAAGCCCCAGCCAGCAGGACAGGTGTAGATGACCATAAAGAAAGGCTGGGCTAAGGCATCCAATTGATGCCAATGGCAAACAGCCCCCCTCCAGACCTACACAGACAAACTACAACAGGTCTGGCAGTTGTATGTTAGTTCTGAAGGGTAAGATGTCTGAAACTAAAATGTAGGTCAATAAAACCTAAGATCTGTACTCTACTGATATACAACCAGTCTGCATGATAGGTCAGAATACTAAATGAGATGGAAGCCAACAGAGTACCAGAAATACCAGTACAGTCATACAATATGTTTAAAGTCATCAGGTATGCCCCCTCCCCCACAATCCTATGTAGAAATGCAGTACCATGTAAGTGTGAGGTGTAATAACAGTGAAGCACAGATTACCTGAGCTGGCCCAATCTACAGGATAGATTGTTGCATGTATACAATACACAGGGGTTCATGTGTTAGGTTGCTGTGTGTTCAATATTGTGTTGAAGTGGTCAGCATGTAGGCATGGAGGGTTTTGTCTCAATGCCTATGGACAATACTGTGGATGACCTGGACATGTTCTGACAACTGCAGTGCCAACCACAATGCTTCTCAGCAATACCCATGTCAGCAGTCATCCATGCTCACTGTCCAGATGTCAATATCTGTCACCATCTGAAAGATTAACATACCATGAATGTGGGCCCAGACATACACACAGTACACTGGTGGAAGTATCCTAGACAGAGTGCATAAAATATAACTGTCAACTGCACACAACTTTGGAATTTTACATACAGGTTAGACGCTCATTAGTTGTCTGTGTAGTATGTAATACTGATGTAGTCTGGACAATCACTGGCAGACCACAAAAGGCACAGTTATGAAGTAATAAGAGACTTGCCTATGTCCCTACACAAGGCAGCATAAGAGGAATGTCCCAGGTATATCTGTGAGTCAGCTGCAAGTAGATTTCATATCACACATGCACTCAGCTCACCCCACCATCAGCACATGTTTATCACAGGTCATATCCTTGCTGTTAGGAATGAGTACAATATTACCCCACTTTTGTATGGGAATACCCACAGAATGCAATTTGCAGAAGAAGTGTCCTATGCAGGTGTGTCCCTAGCTGTAAGTAGCACCCTGCCTTTATCCAGACCAATGGGTCAATATATACAGGAACTATTGCCATTAACACCTTGCACACTTACCCTGTCACTCCAGGGGAATCCACTGGCTTGCAGCCTGGGCATGTAGGAGTGACAGAATTCACTAGCCTGCTACAGATGGCCTGCATCACTACCAAATGGCCTACAGTCCTCTGTCAAAGGCCTGTGCCTCACCCGTAGTGCCAATATATTACCTCTCATGGGGTTCTAACTAACAAACGAACACAGTCAACAGAACACGAATGCAAGGCCATGTTGACAAATCCCAGTAGCATGCCCCCCATGTCCAACTGCATGAACTGTAGGCCAATCCATAAATACTGCTGGGATGAAGGGCCAACTGTAGGGATACTACCCAGATATCGCTTGCATAATATTAGGATGAGGCTAGAATAGCAGAGTAGGGGGTGTAGTAGCATGGAAGTCATGGAGTGTACGAAGTCTGAAACTCTGATGTGTGCTCATACTACTCCTGGCTGCAAACCCAGTAATGGGTGGCTACAAACCTGCTCGCAAACCACAATGTGAAGGGGAACTGACCAGATATACGAGCTCTGCCTCTGGGTAACCTGTGTGAATCTGTACAGCTGAGAGGTATGGCCACAGCAGGATATGGCCATTCTGTTAAGTTGATATATGTACAAGAAGGGGATCCTCAGACACCATACTATCAAGGTGCTCGGCCATTTACACAGACCCATCAGCAAGTGTCTGTAGCTACCCCTCCAGAATGGCAGGAGTGTGCAAGAATGTGTTGGCTGTGGACCACAATACTGGACTCAGATGCATTCATCTTGTATTTCCCAGTAAATAACTGTGAGCAAACAGTTATATCTATCAGTAGTTGATGACATAATACATCACAATATAAAACAGTACATCATCTTCTTTTGGGTGTTCCCGTTAGGGGTCGCCACAGTGGATCATCAGTTGCCATTTCTTCCTGTCCTCTGCATCATGCTCTGTCACACCAACCACCTGCATGTCCTCTCTCACCACATCCATAAACCTTATCTTAGGTCTTCCTCTTTTCCTGTTACCTGGTAGCTTCATCCTTAGCATCTTTTTCCTTATATGCTCAGCATCCCTCCTCAGCACATGTCCAAACCAATGTAATCTTGCCTCTCTGGCTTTGCCTCCAAACCTTCCAACCTGGGCTGACCCTCTAATATACTTATTCCTAATCATGTCCACCCTTGTCACACCCAGTGCAAATCTTAACATCTTTAACTCTGCCACATCCAGCTCTAACTCCTGCCTTTTTGTTAGTGCCACTGTCTCCAACCCATATAACATAGCTGGTCTCACTACCCTCTTGCAGACCTTCCCTTTCACTCTTACTGGTACTCATCTATCACAAATCACTCCTGACACTCTTCTCGACCCACTCCATCATGCCTGTACTCTCTTCTTTACCTCTCTTCCACACTCACCATTACTCTGAACTATTGATCCTAAGTATTTAAACTTATCCATATTCGCCACCTCTACTACTTGCATCCTCACCCCTCCTCTATCCTCCCTGTCATTCACACACATATATTCTGTCTTAGTCTTGCTGACCTTCATTCCTCTTCTCTCTAGAGCATATCTCCATCTCTCCAGGGTCTTCTCCACCTGTTCCCTACTCTCACTACAGATCACAATGTCATCTGCACACATCATAGTCCACAGGGACTCCTGTCTGATTTTGTCTGTCAACCTGTCCATCACCATTGCAAATAAGAAAGGGCTCAGAGCTGATCCTTGATGTAATCCCACCTCCACCTTAAAAGCATCCATCAGTCCCACCACAGACCTCACTGCTGTCACACTACCCTTGTACATATCCTGTACCACTCTTACATACATCTCTGACACTCCCGACTTCCTCATACAGTACAACAAATCCTCTCTAGACACACTGTCATATGCTTTCTTTAAGTCTACAAAAATACAATGCAACTCCTTCTGACCTTCTCTGCACTTCTCCATTAATACTCTCAGAGCAAACATCGCATCTGTAGTGCTCTTTCCTGGCATGAAACCATACTGCTGATCATTAATCATCATGTCACTTCTTAACCTAGCTTCCACTATTCTTTCCCATAACTTCATGCTGTGAGTGATCAACTTAATCCCTTTGTAGTTAATAAAGCCCTGCCCACCACTCTTATTCTTAAAAATCGGTACCAAAACACTTTTAATCCATTCCTCCGGCATCCTCTCTCTTTCCAAGATTTCATTAAACAATCTTGTTAAAAAATCCACTGCCATTTCACCTAAACACCTCCATGCTTCCACAGGCATGTCATCTGGACCAACAGCCTTTCCATTCTTCATCCTCTTCATAGCTATCCTTATGTCCTCCTTGCTAATCCATTGCACTTCATGATTCAGTATCCCTACATCATCCAACCTTCTCTTCCTCTCATTTTCTTCATTTACAAGCCAGTGCATTTCTTTGTGCTGTTCCCAAGCCTGGATAAATGGGGAGGATTGCATCAGGAAGGGCATCCAGTGTAAAACTTCACTAAATCATTCATGCGGACAGTATAAAACTGTACATGTGTCTGAATATCTCTGCTAAAACCAACCATGTAACACAAGCACCACAGACAGCAATAATTACAACATCCCCCTATCTGTTGCCCATTGTGACTCCATATTGTCAACCTATCTACAGATATCCTGCAGAAACAGATTGCTATTTGTAGGTTGAGAACACCAAAACTTGGAATGAAGTACAACCCTACCTGGAATGGATTCACATACTCAATATAGAAGGTCATACTGGGCATGCTCCTACACTTAGAGAAATGAAGCCCATGTCTGACAACACAATGGACTATACATATCTGTCATTTGCAGATGTCTGTGCACACACACCAAATTGTACACCATTTATGCTTCACACACACATTGGATAGGAATACTCCCACATATCCAAGTCCAACACACTATAATATGTCAAACATACACACACACAGATGTGGAAAAGAGAGAGACAGACAGTGACAGATAAAATTCCATTATGAGGCCTATCCCACACACTACACATGCAATTGGCTGATATCACATGATGTGCTGATGTCAATCACTGTAGACATTCCTTTTGGTAGCCCTCAGCCCTATAGTGTCTGTGGTGCTTGTGATAACTGTGTAACAATAGTACAAATCATTGTTCATGTAACATTTGTATACTCAGTCCTGTCAAATGTAAAGTTGTGTGCGACTGAGTGTGTGTGCTTGTTTCCAGAGGAATGATTTACGGCCCATTTCCACACACTGCACTTCCCATTGCCCATGTTCGCACTCCTGCTGATGTCAGTCACCTTGAAATAAACCATCAGACAAATCTCAACCCTCTAAGCTCTGTGGCACTTGCGATAACTGCGTAATACTGTAGCATAGCAAACTAATTTGGTAGAAGTTTTAATCCCAGATATGGCAACTGTGCAAATGTGTGTGTTTGTGTGTGTGTGTGTCTTTGTTGACACCTGATTTTGTGGTCATTCACACTTACTACACCTCCCTTACACTCTCCTTTAGCTCTGTAGCTGATGTCACTCACCTTCAAAGAAACCTTTGGATAGCTCTCCAGCATATAAGCTCTGTGGCACTTGTGATAACTGCGTAATACCATAGTGTAACAAACTAGTTAGGTAGGAGTTCTAATCCTGGTCCTGGCAACTGTGAGAGTATGTGTGGCTTTGTTGACACTTGATTTTTGGTTATTCACACTTACTACATCTCCCATACCCCTCCTTTAGCTCTGCAGCTGATGTCACTCACCTTCAAAGAGACCTTTGGACAGCTCTCCAACATATAAGCTCCATGGTGCTTGCAATAACTGCGTAATACTGTAGTGTAGCCAACTGTTAGGTAGGAGTTCTGATTCCAGACATGGCAACTGTGATTGTGTGTGTGTGTGTGTGTGTGTGTGTGTGTGTGTGTGTGTGCGCGTGTGTGTGTGTGTGTGTGTGTGTGTGTGTGTGTGTGTGTGTGTGTGTGTGTGTGTGTGTGTGTGTAGAGATGAATGATTCTGAGGCCATTCACACTCACTACACCTGCCCCTCCCTTACTTTAGCCCACCTGCTGATGTCAGTCACCTTGAAATAACCCTTTGGCCAAATCTCAGCCCTATAATCTTCATGACGCTTGTGATAACTGCATAATACTGTAGTATAGCAAACCAGTTAGGCAGGAGTTGTAATCCCAAACATGGTAATTGTGCAAATCTGTATTTCTTTGTTGACACCTGATTTTGTGGTCTTTCACACTTACTACAATTCCCTTACCTCTCATTTAGCTCTGCAGCTGATGTCACTCATCTTCAAAGATACCTTTGGAGAGCTTTCCAGCATTTAAGCTCTGTGGCATTTGTGATAACTGTGTAATACCATAGTGTAGCAAACTTGTTAGGTAGGAGTTCTAATGCAGGTCCTGGCAACTGTGAGAGCATGTGTATCTTTGTTGACACTTGATTTTGTTGTTATTCACACTTACTACACCTTCCTTACCCCTCCTTTAGCTCTGCAGCTGATATCATTCACCTTCAAAGATACCCTTGGACAGCTCCCCAACATATAAGTTCCATGGCGCTTGCAATAACTGTGTAATACTGTAGTATAACAAACTAGTTCAGTAGGAATTCTAATCCCAGATATGGCAACTGCGATAAGGTTACTGTGGAAAGATGAATAATTTTGAGGCCATTCACACTCACTACACCTGCCATTCCCCTATTTTAGCACACCTACTGATGTCAGTTACCTTGAAATAACCCTTTGGCCAAATCTCAGTTCTATAAGCTCTGAGGTGCTTGCGATAACTGCGTAATACTGTAGTGTAGCAAACTAGTTAGGTAGGAGTTCTAATCACAGACATGGGACCTGTGCAAATGTTTGTGTGAGAGTGTGTGTGTCTTTGTTGACACCTGATTTTGCGGTCATTTACACTTCCCTTACCCCTCCTTTAGCTCTGCAGGTGATGTTGTTCACCTTCAAAGATACCTTTGGACAACCCTGCAACATATAAGCTCTATGGTGCTTGTGATAACTGCATAATGCTATAGTACAGCAAATTAGTTAGGTAGGAGTTCTAATCCTGGTCCCAGCAACAGTAAAAATATGTGTGTGAGAGTGTGGAAGTCTTTTTTTGACACCAGATTTTGTGGTCATTCACATTTACTGCACTTTCCTTACCCCTCCTTTAGCACTGCAGCTGATGTCACTCACCTTCAAATATACTTTTGGCTAGATCTTCAACATATAGACTTTGTGCCAATAGTACCAATACATAGGTAGCTAGGGGTCCGAAATTCAGTTCTGACAAGTGTGTGTGTGTGTGTGTGTGTGTGTGTGTGTGTGTGTGTGTGTGTGTGTGCGTGTGTGTGTGTGTGTGATCAGAATTCTGTGTGGGTGTCAGGGTGATTGTGTAAATAACAAGATCCATTGCAGGGTGGGTTTTGCTACATTTTCATATTGAGGACCCGTATGTCCCAATGTCAGATTACAAGGCCAACAGTTGTCAAACACCATAGATGTTGTTGTAGACAATCTACAGCCACACATTTATATATAGGCAACCATTATAATACCCAGAGACCTTTCCCCACTCACGGATCATACACAGACATGCTTGGCTCTTTCTCTCTTCCTTTCTTTCTTCCCCCCCCCTCTCCCCCCCCCTCTCTGCTAGATGTGGAAAAATGCATATGGTTTGTATAGACAGCAGATTGACTTTGGTAGGTAATGCTCATGATCAGCTGATGGCCTGTGCACAAATTGGAGCCCCCCACTTGCTAATCAGATGTGGAACACCTGTGATATCATTCCTATAGCCAATTGCATGGAAACACGCTCCTATAAGTAAGTACTGTAAGTGGGTGTTGGCCCTTCTCCTTCACTGTGAGCAGGACTTCATGTGGGTGTGTGACAAATAGCATCACAGAGGTAGTTGGAAATACTTCTTACAGCAAACACTGTGAAGACAGGCCAACAAACTGGAGAGGGATGTTCCTGACTTGGGGACAGAATGTAAGTATTGCTGTTCTACATTTGAAGTAATGTTGGTTTAACAGGGTTTGTGTGGATATGGCTGTTCTGCATGATTTAAAGTCTGGCATGACAGTGTTATGTGGTTGAGAAAACTATCATCCTGTAGACTGGCCAGAGTTTGGAGTCTTAGATTTGGTGTGTTACTCACACATTTTCTGTCTTTATAAATGCAGTAGCATACTCTGATGATTGTAGTCAGTAAATGTTAACATCCATGTGTGTTACTAGCTTCATATCCCTCAAAGAGATATGTCACAATAAACCCTGTTACACCAGCAGTGCTCTCACTTCATAACTGCAATATGTTAATACTGGCCCTGTGTTTGTGCCTCTGTCCCCAAGTCTGTCACCCTTTGTTCATATGTCATGCAGTAAAAGGTGGATATGTACAGTATACCATTATTTACTGACATAATTCCTGATATCAAGCCAGTGATATATCATACTGCCAGACATGTAATGTATAGGAGGCCTAATAGTTGCGGACAAAACCTGGACATTCTGTTATAGTGTGTACAGTAGTGAGGTCTGTGTACTTATAATGATTGTTGACAGAGTGTCTGTATTATGCAGCAGTGTATTGTGATCATGTTATTTGGCCTGTGTACAGACTGGGGTAGATGTCAGTGTTCTTGGTCCTGTTCTGTCTGACGTTGCATGCTGCTCCCTTTTCTGATACCCTATCAGCCTATGTGTTTGTAGGGCCAGACTGACATATGTCCCATATAACAATCAGGCATCAGACTACACTGTGAATTGGGCCAGTATATGTAGGGTTAGTGTGTGAGTGACAAATATGATGATGACTTCTATTCACACAGGCCATAGACTGTACTATTACTTAGGCTTACCATTATGTGACTGTGACTGTGCTGAGATTGGTTGTGGGTATGCACTTTCACACTGGTGTCTGTTACTCCATGCTGTTACATGCCTGAAGTACCTGCTATATTTGCAGTTACATGTGCATTCCCCCATAGGTAAATTGGGTTAGTGTTGTGGCAATCTTCCTGTAGTGTAGACAGTTCTTGGTGATATGCCTAGCAGTCAGTGTATTTACCCTAGTGTGATGTTATGTCCAGATATTTGTCAGGTGTACTGTTGCCTGGACACCATACATGTGTATTTCTGAAAAAGCAGTGGGCTGGAGTGAAGATGTATGTCACTAACTAGTGTGAAGTGTGTGGCTTGGGACCTCTGCTCCTCCAGTAAATATGTGTTAGGACAGACAGGAGGGTGTGAATGTATCAATTGTGTGAGCTTATCTAGTCCAATATTTCTGATATTTCCCATTTTCATGGCTTTTAACATCCCCTTTGTCAGGCTTGTTCCACATTTCTTGTACTAAGGCATTCTGTGTATACTTCCTGACTGACCAGATTGTTTCAGACTGTCCATGTTTATTTCTCATATTTCTTCTGTATTCCACAGGATATTTATGGTGATTTGTGTGGTACTTCACTATGATGGTTTTATGATGTCTGTCAGTAACTGATGGCATACATGTCAGTTACAGAAGAGCCTTCCTTCACAACATGTATATTGACACAACCCCTGTCACTGTAGCAACATTTGGCATTTATAACTGCAATACATACATTACTTTCCGTAGCACTAAGAGGTTGAGAGTTATGGTGCTGAGGTATGACTCCACTACATGTCATGGGCCAATGTTTTATATATATATATATATATATATATATATATATATATATATATATATATATATTTATATGTATGCTTACACTTCAGAATATCGAATTACTGAAATCTCATATTTCAGTAATTCGAGACCATGAAGCCTAAAACCAGAATGCTGAAAGTGTATAAGAGCGAATTCGAATATCTCAAATCCATGCCTATGCATTTCTGCTGCGTCGCATGTACTGTGATGGTGTCTGAAATTGCAGGTGAGCGTTTGTTTGTGTTTTTGTATGTTGTATGTGTGGGTAAGGGTAGGGAGGTGTAAGTGTGAGTGTAAGTGTTGGATTTGCTGGTGTTTGTGTATGTGTGATGTGTATTTGTGTGCGAACACGTGTAGAATGGCATGGTGTGAGAATTTTTTTTTTATGTTATGTGCGACCTCGGAGTTGGTATATATAAGTAGGGGGTGTGGGGGGTGCAGCCCCCCTGTTTATCTGTAGTGCAGGGTTGTGTGGTTTGTGTGCTGTGAGTGGAATGGTGTGTGTTTTATGTGGTGTATGGTGTATGTATGTTTGTGATTCTGTGATTCCGGATTGTGGGTTTCAGTTTTGTGAATGGTTCGACTTTATAGTCTCGGGTTACTGAAATTCGGGATTTCAGTAATTCATGATTATGAAGTGAAACTATATATATATATATATATATATATATATTATATATATATTTATATATATATATATATATATATATATATATATATATATGTACAGAAAGAGAGATAAATAAATATATACCTATCTATCTATCTATCTATCTATCTATCTATCTATCTATCTATCTATCTATCCGTATGAATATGTATATATATATATATATATATATATATATATATATATATATATATATATATATATATATATATATATATATTTATATATATATATATATATATATATATATATATATATATATATATATATATCTACTTATGTATAAACATATATCTATATCTCAACCTCATGTTTCTAGCCAAAAACTACCCTACAAACCTCATTGATACTGAGTTAGAAAGAGTCCAGCATGAAAGGGAGTTTCTGCACAAGCCCATTCTATGTTTTGGCTACACATAAAGTGGAAATCGTAATGTTAACTCTAATTGGCTATGCAGTTTCCCCCTGCCTATCAGCAGAGACATGCATGCTATTCGACATATTATTACCAGGAACTGGAATATTTTTTTACAGTCAAGATACTCTGAAACAAGTACTTGGACCACAACCTTCTTTTGCTTACAAAAAATCCTTTTCTCTAAGACGCAGCTTTGAGAACAGGGATCGTCCATACCAGATGGTTAACCCTTCTACTCAACAAGAACCTCCAGGAATGTTTAGCTGTGGTCATTTTTGTTGTTTGTCAACATATTTTGTGTGGCAGCTCTTACACTTTTCCATATTGTGGTTACAAGGTGATTTTTAGACAGTTCTATTACTGTCACACTGACTGGATAGTGTATGCAGCTGTCTGCAAACATTTTCAGTCCCACTACATAGGAAAGACTTTTAGAAAGCTTTCAGATAGAATGAAGGAACACCTGGCAGCGATCAGAAAAAAAACCCAACTCTAATGCCTTAGGCTATCATAGCACAAGATGTTCAAACTTCACAGGTTTTTCCTTCTTTGTATTAGAGAAACTTTCACCCTTTTTTGGTGATTGCAACACTCTTTTAGAAATGAAGGAATTATTATGGCAGCTTCAATTAGGTGTTGATTCGGCACCGGGACTCAATGACAGTATTAACATTAGATGTGCTTTATGTTGGATTTGATAGGTTATTGTCTGTCTGTTTATTTCTGTTTTTAGTTTTAAGCCTTCTATATATTAGTACATTTATTTTTATTTGGATATTTTCATTCTTGTACTTCTTTTTATTGTCATTAACGTTCTTTCAGACCTTTCCTTCACTTTCTCAGCTTCATATTATGCCCATCTCTCTGTTTCTGTTGGTTTTTAGGTTTAACTCTTTTCTATAGGCTGTTTGCTATGTTTTTACTATTTGATTGGACATTTGTTTTACCAACCCTGTCTTGCTCAGCTTACTAGTACACATTAATTATTTTGGTTTATTATTTTTTGCATCTGTTGGCTGTAACAGGTTGTTAGTAATTACTGACTGGTTCTAAACAATTCCATTGTATTGTTCTGCATGCTTCTAACTATTTAAACAGACACATTTACTGTTTTTCATTTGTATGCATTGTTTCTCTGAAGACGTCCTATACACCGAATAAAGGATGAATGCGCTAAGGAAACTGCTTTGCCTGTGAGTTTATTTGCATACTCTCCTAGTTTAGTTTTGAAGTTTCTTAGTCATTTGTTATTTTTCTTCATTAATTTGCTTAGTCGGTTTTATTACGATATATCTATATCCTTTTATGTGTAAACATGAGTGTTGTATATATCTTCTCAGATATATCCCACCATATTAATCTAATATGTGCATATTTACATATAAGAACATGACTGATTTAACACTATTTTCCCTTACAAGTACTAAACAATTGTAGTAGTCAAGCCAGTTGTTCACTACTATTCAGTATGTGTACTGAATGATATATTTGTAAAAACAACAGACATTTTCACAGCTCAGATGGCTTAGTAGTTAACTGTAATGACTGTTGTGTATGGGGTCCTGGGTTCAAGACCCGCACGGGCTGTTTATTTTGTTGCTAGGAAGAACAAGGACTGTTGGATACAGAGTGGTTAAGGCAGTTTTGAGCAGCTTTAAGTGGGTTTGCTCGGTTTTGCGTGAAGCTAAGCGCTGCTAACATGCGGTTAAACGAAAAGGTGCTTACACCATGTAGGCTTCGATTACCACTGCACAAATCTGCTCAGCATTTACATTTAAGCAATGCTTACACCTGCTAAGCATATCTCAGCCCTGGTAACCAATGATCACATTCCACTTTGATAGAATAGCAGGGTAATGACATATTCAATAAGTGTATTTAATTCCATGTCCATAACATGCTTCTATGTGCTGTTATTACAGTAGCAAGGGGTGTGAGTGTACTGTGTGGGACACCTGAGTATACATGGGTAGTACCACAATCCTTTCTCTTTGTATGTGTTTCATACTTGGGTAGTATCCCAGGTTATAAGCAGTCACACTTGCATGTATTGTATCATTATATTACTACTTTTAACAGTGCTTTTCCAAGTAAGAGTAGATTGCAGACTGTAGTACTGGAAACATACACCCCTGCGTGCAGAGCTGAACTCTGAGTACTGACTATCATCTTCTTGGTGTTTGACCTGTACGTTTTTATGCAACTCCTACTGGATATTGATCTGATATGTTGATATTAACTGTAGACTACTATTTTTTAGCATGTCATTGAGGAATGCTGTCATGTAGTAATGGCATACCTATATCAGTTTTAGATGTGTATCTGTCAAAACATTTATCCTAATGCATAACCTGTTAGCTAGCTACTTTCTGTCTGTCCTCTGTACAGATGTACAGATGTCAGGTATTCATCCTGGCAGATTACAGGCAATCTATGATTGACTGACACTTACATGTTTGCCCCGCTGTGTTATGAATGCCACATCTAGGAAACCTCACCCTGTATGCATCACATTCCATGGATATCTCAACCAGACTACCACAGTCAACAGAACATGTTTGAGTATAGGTCTCTAACCCAGACACTGGCCATGTTATGCAATATATGTTGCATACATGTCAATTGGAACACCTCAATGGCCCTCTTCAAGAGAAAACCAAGATAAGGGGATGTTAAATTTTACTGTCACCCTGGGGATCACTCAAGTGGCATCAGTTGACAGATGGCATTCTGACAAACATCAGGTGGCATAATACCATTTTACTCACATGCCCTACTCTTCTCATCTCTCCATGGACATTAGCCTGGTACACACCTAGGAACACCTGCACCTATGGACCTCAGTACTGACAAGTATGTGTGTGCATTATTGAGTATAGCAATGTCTGTGTGTTTGTAAACTTGCATTTGAAATCACTCTGAGGGCCTTCTCACCCACTACACCCCTTTGCTATATTTAGAAAGGGCTGTTGCTGTAATTCACATTAAATGTACCTTGTGACACTCTTCTCCTATGGGTTACCTGGAGTTTGCAGTACCAGCATAACACTGTTCTACAAATGGGTAGATAGCCGTGGGTTACCCTATGAGTCTTGCAAATGTGAGTGTGTGTGTGTGTGTGTGTGTGTGTGTGTGTGTGTGTGTGTGTGTGTGTGTGTGTGTGTGTGTGTGTGTGTGTGTGTGTGTGTGTGTGTGTGTGTGTGTGTGTGTGTGTGTGTGTGCAATTGTGTGTGAGTGTGCACATTTGTAGGAGACAGCATTCTCAGGCCATATTCTGCAAGTAAAATAAACCTTGCCATACATTATAAGGGATGGTGATGTTGCTGACATTAGGAGAGCAATGACAAACCCTCACCCTGCTATCCCTGTGGCATGAGCAATAAATGCATATCCCTGTAGTAGCACAGATTAGATAGACAAGGGTTTGTATTGCAGTCTTGGTCGATGTGAGATTGTGGGTATATCAGAGCATTATCATGGATTTCAGTGAGTACAATATCCACTGTGGGGTGTGGGTGTTGGCTATACTATATTTACACCATGGTACCCCTCCCCGTACATGTCCCAAGGTCCACTGTATGAGGACTGCTGTCACCATTAACCATACAGGTAAATGATTACACTATCCAGTACAATGATGCATGTGCTGTGTGCAAAAACTCTGTTAACAGTATGGAGTCACTGACAAGGTAGTTAGCACTGCTAAACTTGGATCTGTAAAATGTGTCTATGACTGTATGTGTTTGTCAATGTGTATATGACAGTATGTCATGCTATGTATTGTTCATTAACACCCAGTAAATCCCCCATTACAATACTGTGCAAGGCCTGGTGATGTTCTTCACTTAACAAGAAACTCAGGACACACCTCACCCTAAAAGCTCTATGGTGTGTGCAATTAAGGCCAAACACATTAGTAGCAATAAGTACCTAGGTAGGGGTTTTACTTTCAGTATTGCCAAGTAAGTGTGTGTGTATGTGAAGGGATCTACTTCAGTTTGCAGAAGATATATGTCCCAGGAGATCATTTGTCCGAGAACTAACTGGCAAAAGGTAACATTTCAAAGCAATCTTCTTGTGGAAATACTTTCCAGCAAAACTAGTAGTGGATGTCTAAATCTCCTCTACCCCACTGTACAGCTATACAGCAATACTGGAGTCGGTATATATAGTTGGGTGTGGTTGTTATGGGTACAGCCACCCACATTGCGGTTATTGTTGTGCGTATCCCTCTGCTTAGTGTGTTGTTATACTGTACAGTTTATATTAACAGGTTAAGTAGTTGTTAATCACACTAGTATGGTTCTACACCACCCCATACCCTCCAAAGTGGGGGTCTGTGCCACCCACACCAGCACACCTATGTTTACCAACTCCAGGATTGCACTTCATTGGGGAAGAGGACATATACCCTGCCAGTACCACTGTCAATTACATTAAACTGGGGCACTGATTATTTACTGATGTGATGTTTTGGCAATTTGGTCTTGGCGGAATTACATGGGCCAAAATTAGTTCACTTCAAAATAAAGTACATCCATGTGAACAGCATTCTCTGTGTATTGCATCAACACCAAAGCCTCTGTGTGTGTGTTATTCACAAACATTTGGTGCGTGCCACCCCGTACATTTACCATTGTCCACTGTAGAAGGAGGTGCTTACATCAGCCACCATGCACTTACCCGTATAAACCCGTCAGACCTATCAGTCATGTGACACATGCAGTAACTGTTATACAGACCTGTTGCTTGTATTCCGCTGCACCCGAGAAATGACACAGTCAATGTTTTACCACAGTGCCACACCCCTTGTAGGAAAAGGCAGCAGACCAACATCATGCTGACACATAGATACCTAGAACACAAACAGAATACATTATGGAGACCACAATCAGTCAGTGTTAATAACAACTATAATGCATCATGGCTGGGCAGCTACACACCCTGATGCGTAAGCATTAATCATTCTAGCTGACAACACGTTAAAAAGCATTACATTGCTAAACCTTAGTACATTCACCCTGTGCATCAGAACCATATTGGCATGTCCCCTGCATCAATGGTATGGATGACAGGGATGTGGCACAGGTATCATCATGTGCACAGGGTGTGTGCTGGGTTTACCAGAGGCCTAGGCTGAGCCATTTGGTTGACATCATGTGTGTGGGTTAGGGGGTTATTTATTAAATGGGCTGTGCAGATGTGGTGTGTGTAGGAATTAAGGTGCCCTAGCTGTGTGTGTGTGTGTGTGTGTGTGTGTGTGTGTGTGTGTGTGTGTGTGTGTGTGTGTGTGTGTGTGTGTGTGTATGTATGCACACATTACTGCCATGTGGCTGCTCTATACAGGAGTTTGTTGGACAGCTGCAGACCGTTCATGGCAAACTGTATAAGTCACCATGTCTGGCACAGACATGGGAACTGTGCCTGCCAGGGGTTGCACGGGTACTACCAGGCAAAAGCCCAGATATGGTACACTCCAATGATGACAATTGTCCACTGCATCTGAATCCTTGTTGGGACCAGCCAGGACCACATGCACATGGCCTGCTGCATTGTGGTGTAGACAGCACCCCCCTGCAGTGCTGGTGCTGGTACTGCCATTTCTGGAGCAGCCATGAGTTTTTGCCCATCCACGTAGACCTCCACCTGTTGGTGTTGCTGACCTACATTCACATGGCAGACGCCCTATTCCCATCACATGCTTTTCCACAGATACCACATGGTGGAGGATTCCCATCATTGCACCCAACCATCTATCCATGACCTCTGCAAAATAATGGTGGGCACCTGCAAGTTCACGGATGTAGTCACTTACAGCAGGAAGAGTAGACCTCTGGAGCCTCAGACTACCTCTGGTGTAATGTTCCATACATACCTGTGCCTCCATGATGGCCTGAAACATGCATTTGGTGACACTTGCTGTGGCACTTCTGCCAGGGGTATGATGGCCAGCAGCCCTCCTACGAGCACCCCTGTGCATCTGACTTTGTGGTACCTTGCTGGTCATCTGGCTATGGCTGCTGTGTACAGACACACTTGCCATAGTCACCACACTTTCCTGTTCCATGCCACAACCCGCCATCTGTCCCTCATCTATGGACACTGGTGATGGGGTATGTATGGGCATTGTGACTGTATGCGGGAATGCGGTGGATACAAGTGGGATGTTAATCAATGTCACAAATTCAGCCCCTGACAACTCTGACTGTGCCTCACTATGCCTATCATCATTGTCTGTATGGACACTAACATCAGTTTGCCTGCAGGATGGACCCTGATCCACCTCACCACCTGTGAGGGGCAGACAAGAAATGTATATTAAGACCTGTAAATTATGGTTTACTTTTACACACACACACACACACACACACACACACACACACACACACACACACACACACACACACACACACACACTTACAGGTGAGGTGGCACAAAGATATTACACAGACCTCTCATTACCCAACAGTCAACATGCATGACATGCAATCAACAGCATGCACAGCAGCCATTGTCAATCCTTGTTACCAACATTATACATCTCTGTGATGCATGAGTTGTGTTAGTAGGTGATGCCTCTTCCCTTGGAACACACTGCACCCATGTACACAGTATTGCTGCGCACCTGTACAGCACACTGGGATGTACTGTGCACCATACATCACAAGTGTACACACCATTGCTGAATGTGTATATGTGTGGCAGTTATGTTTGCTCTGTTGCTCACAGCTCCTAAGTGTTTGTCTGACACATACCTGGGAGGATATGAGGACTGATGTCAATAATTAATGGTTGTCCTTTGATTTGCAGATCTCATCAACAGCAGTGCATGTATGTGCAATAAAATGCAGTTACACTGACAACCTTCAAAGCTTAATGAGGATGTGATGAGTGTACACACCCTTGTTGACATACCATCATCTATGATATGCAATGAAGCCACAATGCTGCATTTGTTAACATTACACACACCTGATATGTGACATATGACCTCTTCAATCCAATGCAGTATCAAATAAATGTGTTAATCTTGCAGATGGTGAATAAAATGCATACAATATGTGGTTTGCATAACTGTGCACACCCTTAACACAATGGTTTGTTGAAGCACCTGTTAAGTGAACTACAGGAGTCACTATTCCTGGAAAGGCTATAGTAGCATGGCCCATCTTCACTTGCCATTATTTGGTCACTCTGCCTTACAAATGTCCCCTAACTCTGCCAGATTGCAAGGTCAGCTCATCCGCACGGACCTTTGAAGGTCACACAGTGGCTTCACTATTGCTGTAGAGTCCAGGTTATGTCTGGCACAATTCATAGCCTTCACTGTATTCAGATACAGCCATACTTAGCAAGCTTTAGATGTATGCTTCAGTTCACTGTTGTGTTTCAAGCTGACAACATCCTCAGCCTTATTGCAGATGCTTGATATCTATGGGCCACACATGAGTGTTATTTTGTAGTGTTGCAAATTCCAAACACCATGTCTACTGGCCTAGTTCCAGCTAATGAACAGCAAACCTAAAGGTGTACACTGGCAACAGCAAGCAAAATATTGGGGGTGGTAACCCTGAGGTGGAGTGAGGCGTTGCTTGCGCACCACACGTATCTTTATGAACACTGTCTATAGGTTTGAGCCTTGGTCTCATGACACCATTACACAATGCAACACATGCCTTTGGGAGACTTGATGTTAAGTTTATGCTACCTGTAGAGAGCCCTGAATGATGTATCATGTGGGCAACTCTTCCATCTGATTACCCTAACCCATAGGCCACACTTATACAGAATCCAGGCAAGTGCCAACTTGTGGTTTGCCATTGTTTATATCAGGAACAGTTGACATTGTAATAGTGGTGTATGCACTGTTGTAGCAACTGTATAATGGTAATGTTTCAGGCATATCCCTACTGTAGGCCATTTGTCACACCATTATGTTCAACCCTGTCTACGCATCTTGCACTGACAGGTTTTTAGGTATACTGCAAGACTCTTACATACCCTTCAGATATGCCACCGTGGTGAGCACTGTGATGCAGTGCAGCTACCACCAACAATAAGTGAATGTGTACAGCATGCATTATGGGTAGGTGTGTTAAATGTGTGCATGCCAAATAGCTTGGCCATAACATCACTGGTGTATTGGCAAACCTGAACAAAACAACACCATACTCACAAGCTACAGGCTGCTGCCTCGGTTGTATACCAGAGGGATTTAAATAGTTGTGTGAGAGAAGTAATATCAGTAGCCACACCTGTGGCATTGGTACAGGGTGGGAGCAGGCATTTCAGCACATTGATAATGCAAACTCACAATATTAGAGATTATACACATCGTTCATTACTACACTGCAGCAACAGACTATCTTATCAGACATATGCATGTACATACTTTACAGATGAAAATGGATATGCAACAGTGGTTTAGTAATGTGCCCTCAAGCCTTACCTGCATGCTCCTCGCCCATTGTGTGAGTGGCACCCACCTCCACAATGCTGTCTTCAGCCTGCTGGCTTGGCTGGTGGGTGGGTGCCCCAAGGATAGCGAAGAGCTCCTCAACATGTGTCAGTGGGGGCTAGATGGAATGACCCACACCTGTGGCTAGCTGGTCCCTCCTAACTGGAGCAGCATGTTGATGGGCATAGTGGATCAGATTTGTGCAGCAATGCCACACCTGCTCATAATTTTGGTTATGCAGGCCGGCATCATTTACCCTGTAGACGACCCTGTTCCACAGGGCGGTCCTCTCCTGCAGATCTTGGGCCCTGCAGCTGAATAGGATGACATGATGCATGATGAGGTAGTGGATGACTGCATCGTTTTCCATGTTTGCGAATGTGGGCAGATGTTCCCTGGACATTGTACATGGAAGACATAAACAGGAAATAAAAAGGTCACGCATGCTTTCAGTGTTTGTTAAGGTATGTATTCCCCATATTTGTTGTCCTAACATAATATTCCATATTACACATTCATTGCTTATGTTAGGCTCACATTACAGGTTGTAAAAGGTGTGGCATGTGGTATTGTGGTTTGCCATTGTTTAAATAAGGAACAGTTGACATTGTAAGAGTGGTATATACACTGTTGTAGCAACTGTATAATGGTAATGTTTCAGACATATCCCTACTGTAGGCCATTTGTCACACCATTATGTTCAACTCTGTCTACACATCTTGCACTGACAGGTTTTTAGGTATACTGCAAGACTCTTACATACCCTTCAGATATGTCACCATGGTGGGCACTGTGATGCAGTGCAGCTAACACCAACAATAAGTGAACATGTACAGCATGCATTATGGGTAGGTGTGTTAAATGTGTGCATGCCAAATAGCTTGGCCATAACATCACTGGTGTATTGGCAAACCTGAACAAAACAACCATTATGTTAGGCTCACATTACAGGTTGCATCTGTCACCCCTGGACTTTCGGATATTGGCAAAGGCTCTTGCTACCCCCATAGTGCCTTTTTTAGGCAAGGCTCAAAAGACAAACCCACCTCCATAGGTATCACAAGGGATAAGAAACTAAGAGTAATGCTACTCAACGTCAGAAGTCTAAACCTCAAGATGCACGCACTCAAAACTCTCCTTAGCATGTAGAACATCGATATCTGTGCAGTAACAGAAACCTGGGTCAGGGCTCCCGAGAGCACCCCAGCACTACCAGGTTATACCTCATACCATGCTTTTCGGCCCCAAAACTTGGACTGAACCACAAAAGGAGGGGGAGTATCGATATTCATCAAAGATACCCACACCTCCAGGTTGGTGGCAAAGCACGAAGCATCAGAGACAATCCATGTGCAACTAACAAGGGGTAAAACTGCCTTCCAGTTTATAGCCTGCTACAGACCACCAACCCAAACCCAGGAACCCCACTCAGCCTTCCTGAGAACACTGGAAAATATGAAGATCTCTCCAA
Source organism: Protopterus annectens (assembly GCF_019279795.1). NCBI lineage: Eukaryota > Metazoa > Chordata > Ceratodontiformes > Protopteridae > Protopterus > Protopterus annectens. The sequence continues at coordinate 232,712,524 of NC_056744.1, forward strand.
ACACCATTATATTGGGCGACTTCAACTACCCAAACATAAACTGGGAGCATTACTCTAGCTCCAACACCCTAGCCCAAAGGTTCCTAGAATTTATAAACTCAAATGCTATGGAACAACTTGTTACCATTCCCACAAGAGGGGAAAACATACTGGACCTGATCATCACCAACATGGGGACTCTATGCTCCAGACCAGAAGTGTATCCCTCACTGGTAAGATCAGACCATAAACTAATCTCACTGGATATTCACATCCCGACCCCACCCAACCACAGTGAAAAACTTCTCTAAAGCAAATTTCACATTCCTCAAAACCGAGGTGGAATCCTTCAAAGCCCCCGAACCTGTGGAAAATATGGCCCAGACCGCAGAATCCTTTATAAACGCATTCTATGAACACCTTCAGGAATGCATGGATCATGTGATCCCAAATAAAACCAAGACCCAATCCTCCAAAGGCAGACGTCCTGTCTGGTGGACCCCAGCCATAGACAAACTATACAATAGAAGGAGGAAGCTACTAAATGATAGAGCAAAATCCCAAAAAGGGAAGGCATCACTGACCAGTATTAGCAAAAAACTATGGGCACTCATAAAATTGTCTAATGCAAGCTTCGAGAGAAAAATTGCACAGGACACTAAGGATAATCACAAGGCTTTCTTTAGTTATGTTAGGAACCTGGGTGGTAATTCCCAGATATGATCAGAATTAGTCCAAAATTAAAAAAAATACACTGAACCCACAGACATTGCCAACATCCTAGCTGACAGATTCAGCGCAAACTTCTCCCCCCCCACCGAAAGGGCAAATATCTATCCCAGCAGAGTGATGCACGCCTGACATCTCAGATGCTCAGGTAAGAGCTGCCCTCTCCAAAGCAAAAAACACAGCATCAATGGGACCAGATGGTGTCCTGGGCTGCGTCCTACATGAACACCAAGAAGAGCTAAACCCAAACATAAAACTACTGTTCAATCTCAGCCTTACTACAGGATATGTGCCCAAAGAGTGGCGTACAGCAACAGTGGTCCCTCTCCATAAAGGTGGTGCCTCAACGGATCCTGGAAACAATTGCCCCATAAGCCTGACTAGCTTGGTCTGCAAAGCTATGGAAAGGATCATCATGGACCTCATAAATAAAGATATTGTGGACCTACAGACACTGGATCCTACCCAGTTTGGCTTTGTTAAGGGCAGATCCTGCCTCTTAAACCTGGTTGATTTCTTTGAAACAGTCACCAAGGCCATTGACGAGGGGAAGGTTGTCCACACAGCCTACCTGGGCCTTGCAAAAGCCTTCGATACAATACCCCACTCGGGCATTATAGATAAGCTCACCAGCTTAAATATAAACCCCTATGTCACTAGATGGATTGCAAACTGGCTCAAGGACAGAACCCACATGGTTAGAATTGCTGGAGCCATGTCAGACTCCAAACCGGTTACAAGTGGTGTCCCACAAGGCTCAGTCCTGGGACCTCTCTTGTTCTGTATATATTTCTCAGAGGTACAGGCCAACATGGAAGGACTATGGCTGACCAAGTTCGCAGATGACTGCAAACTGGCAGCCATAATCGACTCTCCAGCCGACACAAGCATCCACCAAAAGGGCCTCATAGAAACAGACAACTGGTGCCAGAGCCATGGCCTCAAGCTAAATGCCAAAAAGTGTATAGTCATCCCCTTTGGCAAAAACAAAGTGCCCACAAATTACCACATAGGTGGTAATCCATTAAGAACAGAAGAAGAAATTAGGGACCTGGGGACCCAAGTTGATAGCAATCTCTCATTTGACAACCACGTGGCCAAAGTGGTTAGAAAAACATTTTATATAGCCCACATAATCATGAAGGGATTCACATCTAGATCAGGGGAGGTCATCGTGCCTCTTTACTCATCCCTCATCAGGCCCATAATTGAGTACAATGCCCCTTTTGGGATGTACCTTACCAGACACCTGCAGCAACTGGAAAGACCCCAAAAGTACCTCACCAAGAGGATCAAGAGGCTCAAACAGATGCCATATGCTGCCCGGTTAAAGAAACTCCAGTTCTACTCAGTGGCATACCGCCTGTTCAGAGGCGATCTGTGCCTGACGTATGAAGCCATGTCCAACCCAGAATTAATGGACATGCTGCACCTCAGAAAATCCAAATCCCATCGAGCTACGCACTCAAGAGACTTGAACCTCAGCACTGAAATAAATAGGACATGCTGGAGGGACAGATTCATAACCCAGAGGCTCCCTTCACTCTGGAATAAAATCCCAGTCCAGGTTAGGCAGAGTCCCTCAATGACTCTCTTCAAGAGGAATCTTGATGAGTGGATGGGAGATCGTAGGTTTACCCCGGGTATCACTTCTGTGTCACTGTTAGACAGAGGCACAGTATACTAACCTCGAAAAAGGGCATAGCAAAATAAATTTAAAATGGGTGGCGAAAGCCAAACACATTCTGGCTAGGTTTATAAATGCCCTAGGGCAGATAGCCTAGTATGTACCTATGAACCTATGAACAGGACCTCATACAGTTGTCCATGTGAACATCAACAGTAGATATTACTTGCAAATAATCCAGACTATACCATAACACTGTAAGCTATCATGGCTTTGACATCTTGCATTATATTCCTGGCCCTGACCTGTCCAGTTCCCCCAATGTTGGACACTTAATGGCATAATCCATTATTCACCATTCATTTTTGTGTAGAGGGATGACAGTGGCCATCTTCCATTTGGATGGTATGTGGATGGTGGCATGTGTGTGTTCGACTGTAGTGTGTGACGGAACTGTGACCACATGCCTGTGTTCATGTAGGAGGCAAACTGTGATGTTATCATGCCCTATGAAGACTTGCTGTTGTGGCCATCAGTCGGCATTATGTCCATGCTGACCATTGATGCAGGCAAGAGTGTGGTTGATGTGCATATCCCCCTGTACTAAAGTTGTGAACAGGGTGCCACTGTTCCTGCCTATCCTGTTTGATGAGGATTGCCTGTATCCATGGCATGTGTGTATGAGGTGTGCTTTACCCCCAGTGCAGGCTGCCTTGTGTTACTGGCTCTGAGACCGTGTACATATGTGGAGACATGGTTGCAATTGGCCTTGGTGGTTTGAATATGTCAGATTTCTACTCATAGTCAGCCTTACAGAAAGTCACCTGTGAACCTACATGCTTGCTCAGATAGAGGTGCACTTGTTTCCAAGTTGTGGTCTGCATCTATATGTCTCTGTACAGCCACTGTAGGAACCTATGATGTGCTTTGTGTCTTGCTGCTGTCCACCAAGGGGGATTACTCGATTGTTGATGGAGGATAGTTGTACAGGTCAGGTACTGCTGATTCCATATAGCTACAGTGGATATGAAGTGTACACACCCCTGTTACAATGCATGGTACTTGTGCAATTGGAACATGACCCCACAAAAGCACATGTCGACACAATCACCACCTGTGATGTGTCCTATAGCCTGCTCAGTTCAATAGGGAACATAACAACCTGTCCTGTGGAAACATATGGGAATTAGTACTCAGTAGAGGAAGTCAGTTGAATATGTGTGCTTACCCTTACTCTGATATGTTGTGTAAACAGCTGCTAAGATGATGACAGCATCTATTTGTCTTGGTTTGTACTCTAATGTCATACACATCTTCACTTGGCAATGGTTGCTCACCTTCCATGAAACAGCTTTGTTCTTTTTCAACAGAATTGTACAGGTTATGGGTCACATTTGAGGTGAGAAATGTTTTGCCAAGACTTTCTGTGGTCTCTTTGCCATACAGCACACAGACCTGGCATTCCAACAGGGGTGTGTACACTTTGATATCCAGTGCAAATGGGTGTTGATATAGCTGTTAGTGGTAGGCATAGACAGTGGGTC
>NC_056744.1:232721402-232741402 GCF_019279795.1 Protopterus annectens
GTCCCATTAACCCAAAACTACAGATTTGCAACAGTTGCATAGCAAACAGAACACATGCATATATGGAACCACAGCGGCCATTACAACAGCATGCAGGATACATTGGTAGCATCAGGCCACCAATGATAGTATTTCAACATGGAACATTAATAGAAACACATTTCAATATTTGTTGAACAATAGGACATATGTCCCAACAGTAGGTTTGGTGTAAACCATACCCATTGATTTGTGTGTTTAGATTATTGTTGCAGATATGGTGGAGTGGAGAGAGAGATGTCAATTAACAACTTGTAGATCCTTGCAGTACTCATAACGTTAATGATCATTGCTCTAATCATTACTCTACAGGTATTATTACAATACCCTATGGTCCTGGTTTGGGCAGTGGTATGTTCGTACACAGTGTATCCTTCAACTGTCTTATAGCTACATTCTACTTCTCTTATCTGGTAGACCTGTAGAGGGAATGCATTTTAACACTACTTGACTGTTTCTATACATATTCCCAGATTCCTAGTTATAATGCTGAACACACCTCTCAACCTCTTAATGCAAAACATCTGTACAAAGCTTGACACACTGGGGGTAAGAATAGGGACATATTTTAAATATTGCTCTTATAAACTTTGAGAAAGTTGCTAGAGTAACAGGATTTGTTTTAATATGCATTTCTGAAGGATCTGAAGTCTGGAAATGAAATGTATGGCATTATTTAGTGACTACAGTCCTGAGATCATCCCAGTGATGAAGAACATCCCAAAAATATGAAGCAAAATTTTGGACATTCTGCACAAATCTGTACAGTTGAGAGGTATGATTATGCATACAGCTTACTACCACTCCTGTGATTTGAATCATGACTGTGTGTGCTAAAAATAAACAATGTGTGTTTTATCAGAGTAAGCTATTTAGCAAGTGCTGTATTTTTTTTCTTCAGTGTTGGTTGTACAATCTGACCTTGCAATTACAACATTCTTATACAGACATTCCTAGACATTTTTTTTGTAGCACAGTGTGAGGAACAGTTGACACAACAGTACTATTCACATAGCAGATCTTGGTGAATAAAACATGTGAGGCCATACAATACCACAGTAAACACAACCAGTCCAGGATTTAGAATTTTATTGCCAGGCAGTTGCACTTTTATTTAAATATGACCTATATGGGACTATTACTGTCATATTACCTGGTTTATTCAGTGGAAACCATACACATTCTTTATACTGCCAGGTGACATTTTACTCCTTTATATTTATTTGGTATGATTACTGCAAACAGGATTGTTACTCACCAGCCTCGCAATGCAGCCTTTGCAACCTGCTGGCATGGGCTTTCTGGTTCACAGCCCACTCAGCTGTTGCTGTAATGAAAATAGAGAAACATTTATGCATACCTATCCATCACATACACAGGCTGGACTCCGGTAAACAATTATCACTATGAATGCTTACACACTGCTGGGACATCTCCCCTGTCTCTTGCTTCTTGGACCCACTGTTCCAAGAGCTTCCTCTTCCTCCGTTTCAAGTCAGCATAGTAGTGCCAGCCTACTCACCAGTCCGAGGGATACCAGTGGCACTGGTGAGATCAAGGGCAAGACTTTCCCAGGGTTCTGCTTTATATTGGGAGCCCTGGTACTGGTCCTGCAGCAGTCTCATGTCATTTTATTTACCAGAAGTCCTAGCATAACCTTGGACTCCTGTATGCCCCAGCACTTCACACAGAAGTGCATGCCCTCTCCAACACCTGCCATACTGCCTAGAGTGGAGAGCTGCAACCGGTTATGATCTGTATTCCCACCTGCAGGGTTTAAATATGGCAAACTTTCCACCCTTTGTCATGATTGGACAGTTTTGAAAATGCTGAACTAAGGTAAGCTACGGGCAAACCTGCTTAGCTAAAGTTGGCAGTGTTTAAAGGGGCAGGTTCAGCATTATTTACCAATGGACAAATCCACTTATCTGGGCTGTCCATTACTTAGTATTCATATGTACACAATGCTTACACCCAGTCAACATAGCTGTGCAATGCTTAGCATTGCTTATGTTTTATTATATTGGTCTACCACCTGTATGTGACTGATTCATCATTCATTACATAATATAGATTTATTTACCTTCCCTGACACCCCACAATATGCTGTGATTAATTTATCCTTGTGTGACTATACTGTATGGGGCACTTATGTTTATATCGAGGTTTCACTACTTTATTACACTGACACCTCACATCTGGGCCTAATACACTTCTCTGGTTGTGAAAAATCAGTTACTTCTTACATAAATATGCATAAATTAAATTTTTAATGTTTACACATACAAAATGGAAATGGCTTTGATGAGGCTCAAACCATGAATAACTACATGTAAGGCATATGCTCTAATCACTATTGCACTTATGTTTATGGTGGATGTCTATTGCTTTTTAACTTATCCTGCCATTTCAACTGGGCTAAGAGTAGCTAAACAATGGGCATACCCATGCAGCTATGCTTAAACTTTATTGCATATGTAAAAAATATATAGTTGTTGTGTTTTTTTTTATTTATAGCCTTCAGAATATCCATGCTAATGCTGAACCTGTTATTCTATCAACTTTCCGCTTTGTGGGATGATTGTCCCTTGTGACTTTGTCCACATTCCTCTGAAGGTTTGGAAGGTGTGCACTATGTGCTTATGCTAAATCTGTTATTCTATCAACATTTGGCTTGGTAGGGATGATTTTCTCTTATGGCTTTGTCCAGATTTCTTACCCTGATGGGTTGGGGGTATTACGAGCATTCTTGCTTGTTTTAAATTGCCGAATGGCAATTATGGAGTGCAGGGGGTGTGTGTATTGTGAGAGCTCTACTCTCAGACATACCCCCTGTGCTTGTACATGGAACTGTGTCTGTTTTACAGCATGGCAGTGCACCTTCATGCATATGCATGGCGTGCTGCCATGCTGAACAGGAACGGTCCCTGCCATGCAGGAATAACTTATTCCTGCTGCTTGCTGAATCTGGAGGTCTGTTAAAGCATTTATAGCCAGGTATCATCCTCTTTATTGTAATCCTGTTGGGTGCATACCAGCTTATTGGATCCCATTGTTCAAAAGTTCACTCTGGTTGAATATGTCTACTTGTCAAGTACACATATTTATCATGAGTGTCCATGATAGGTCTTCTGGTAGATTTATCTTCTTTAGTGGCTTTTTATGTTTACAGAAGACAAATTCTAAAGTTAGTTAGAGGATTTGAGTATGTCAGTCAATTTATGTTGCTGATATAGTTAGTTCCTTGAGTGCGGGTGAAGTTAGATATGCGCCAAGTTTTTGTCTCTATTTAGGAAGGATGCCAGGTTAGTATATTTAAGTGATAGTGAGTATGAGGATAATAAAGAGAATTTTTTTTCTGTTAAGAAGTGAGTGGCCTAATGGCTAAAAGTTGTCTGTGTATATGGGTTTTATTTGTGCATTTTAGCATTTAAATGGTAGCAGTATGTGTATATGCATGTGTGTGTGTGTGTGTGTGTGTGTGTGTGTGTGTGTGTGTGTGTGTGTGTGTGTGTGTGTGTGTGTGTGTGTGTGTGTGTGTGTGTGTGTGTGTGTGTGTGTGTGTGTGTGTGTGTGTGTGTGTGTGTGTGTGTGTGTTTGTGTTTCAGTATCACCGTGCATATGGGTTCTGTGTGGTTTGTTTACTGTTAGGATGTAAGCACTCCATGCACTGTTGAGATTTGCTACATGTAGGGTATGTAATCAGGAAGGGCAGCTGTGGTGGTACAGTGGTTAGTGTTACCACCTCACAGCAAGAGGTTCTTCAGTTTGATCTGGCTGGGGTGCCTTCTGTGTGGAGTCTTCATGTCCTCCCTTTGGTCGTGTGGGTTTCCCCAGGGTGCTCTGCTTTCATCCCAAAGACATGCTTTAGGTGGATTGGACACTCTAAATTGGCCCTAGGCATAAGTGTGTGCCCTCTGTGGAAGGTTGGGTGCCAGTCTGGAAACTCAACACCATAAAACTTCTCTGCCAGTCATGAGTGGACAAGGTGATCTGCTGTGGCGACCCCTAACTGGGAAAAGCCAAAAGAAGAAGGGTTGGCTAGTCTTATAAATGCCTTCGAGAAGATAGCCTAGTACCTACCTATGAACCTATAATCAGGAGCTTGCAGTGTATTTTTTTCTGTTACTAGCACTGAATATATGTTTGTGTGCATAATGTTGGATATGGGATGGGAAGCTTTAGGTGTGTGTGGGGTGGGGGGTTGAGGTTGAGGGGCAGTATTGCTGGCAGTCCAAATATTTGTGTGCCTGATTATGACATACTATGTGCTCACTGTGACTGCGTGCAGGCAGTAAGTCATGAATGTGCTTTGTGTGAATGCATGGAAGGTAGTACCTGCCATGTGGAGTTTGATTGAGGAAGGGTGCTTGTGCAACTGTTTCTCCAAGGGGCACTTGCCCAAGGAAGTGCAATCTTGCAGTTATCATGGACTTACTTATACAAGCTTTCTGTGTGTGTGTGTGTGTGTGTGTGTGTGTGTGTGTGTGTGTGTGTGTGTGTGTGTGTGTGTGTGTGTGTTTGTGTGTGTGTGTGTGTGTGTTTAGATTGTTGGATGTAGAGTATTGTAATCATGTCTAGTGTGTTATCATGTGTTTTTATATGAGTGTAAAGAATGTATTTCTCATTGGTTTGGGTAGTACATGGGCATGTTTGGTTGATTTGCTTTTTTCTAGCCAATTGGCTATAAATTAGTCTGACCTCAGAATTTCAGATGACCCTCATATGTTCATGAATTACTTCTGAAGAGGTCTATCCCTCCCACAGTGCTGCTGCTACTACTACATTGTTCTCATTCTGAGAACAGAAATCCTCAGAGATAAGTGCAACACTTAGTTTTAGTTAAAACATTGAACTCATGCTATGAGAGGTTGGTGAGGAAATTACCTTACTATCTACATTAAAGTGTCTTTGTAATACATTAGCACATTTTTAAAGTCAAGATTTCAAACTGTGTTCCTGGGTTTGCTTCAAAATTGTGCATTGCCTTTGTTATCAGAATCAAAATCTTCATCCAGATGATATATGTGTCATAGCAGCAGATTATAATAGGGCAGATTCTGGCATCTTCCACTGAGTCATACTTTTAAGGAGGCCAGCTGCAGCAGTATAACAAATCTGGTTACTTAAAATAAGTTTGGTTTGTACAGCATGTAAGCTAACTCATTTTACTGTGATACTGAGATGCTGGGAACAGGGAAAACAGCGACATGTGAAGAGAGATTTGAATGGTGGAAGTGGGAAACTGATCACATTAGAATCTGAAGATAGCAGTTAGACTGCAGCCTGGAGGTAAGTAATTACATCTTAGTTGTGCAACAAAACAGTATATATGCGTGGCGTTTAGAGGTTAAAGACTAAGAGAAATAAAATACTTAATAGCACCTTACATTCTAAAATTTATTTTATTTATCCTTTGTTGACTGATTAGTTCCACTGGGCTAATACCCTGTTTTCAGGGGAGAACTGACGTGGTATTTGTACTACTAGGGGAAAACTGGCCAGGGCATCAGGGAACTTCCCATACTCGTTGTTGGTGTTGCAAGTGGCCCAGAGAAACAGGGAGGCAGATGGAGAGAGAAGGACATAATGGAGTGGTGTGAAAAATGGAGGAGACAGCAAATATTGAGACCAAAGAATGTATGCAGGATTCTGAGGAGATGTTTTAAAGAAATCTGCTTGATGGAGATGAGTCAGCAAATGATGGATGTATAATTACAACCCTCCAACTGGGAGGGCTGAGGGATGATTTACTTAAAGAAATGTTAATGCAGAGTGAGCCAGAAAATGATCGAGATGTTTCCTGGTGGACATTATAGAGAAAATATAAAAGGAGGATGTAGAGACAACCCTAAAGAATAGTGGTGAGATGGAAAGGAAAATATATGCAGAGAAAGTAAAAGAAGGCAAAAGTGGAGTAGCAGAAAAGAGGTCAGAAGAAAATGAAAACTGGAATTGTGTAATAAGGATTCAAAGTAAAGAAGAGAAAGAAATGGACAGGTATGAAGGGTGTAACAATGTATTAGCTCCTTTGATTATAAAAGCACATGCGGTAAGAGCATTTATTATTATTAACAACAAGACATATTGTGACATTACATTTGAGACTGTTTTTTCAATAAAGTCTGTGCAGGAACAGTGTAGGGGCTCCTCCATGGAAAATGGCTGCCGAGCGATTCAGGATAGTCCCATTTTCATGTGCATGAGTGGCCCTACACTGTTCCAATATGAAAAACTGGCAAATATGCAAATCACCTCATTTGCTGGTGAAAACCATGCAAATGAGGTGATTTAATGATTCAACAAGCTGCCAGGTAGTGTCAGTGCAGAAATGTATTTGGAAAATAACTGAGTACATTTCTGCAACTGACAAAAACGAGGCTTGACAGCATGTATTATGTACATTAGACATGCCAATGGCCCAATATAAGCCCATTGGCATTAGAAATTGATTAATTATTATGAAAATTAAACTTTTTTTTGGGCGATCTCAGCCGTTTAAGCATGGGGCAGTGGCGCGTGAATTGGACCATGCCGAAAATAAAAATAAAAAATGGGATAACTCAATTTTTAGTTAAATCTGCATTTTGCCATTATAGTCTATGGCATGCAGAATGTAAACAATACCAGGGAGCACTGGTTGTCAAAGGGAAAGGGTCCGTTTTAGTGCAGTAACTAATGACCTACACACTGAGGTATGCAAATGAGGGAGGTTATACAGAATCACACATTTATTCAAAGTGTCAGCTTGTACCTAACCATATAGCTGCAACAATACAACAGTGCAAGTCTAAGAGCTGGATGACTTCATAAGGCAGTGTGACATGCTTGCTGTAAGTTCATTGGAGGTGTGTGCCCTGTGTTTGCCCTTAGCTAAGCACAGCTAAGGAAGTGGGGGTGTCAGATGTGCCTGAGCACTGTGTATATAGCCTAAATGGGTGTGCGTGGTAGGCACCGGGTTTTAAACATAAACAGAAATAAGAAATGGTAGCACTGTTTACATTTCAGCCTTGGGGCTTAAATAGGGAGGAAGTGGGAAGCTGGCAGGTGGAATGTATCAGAATCAGACAATTACACATGCAGCAGCCCAGCACACTACTATAAACTAGGCAACCACCTTTCAGACTGTTTTTTCTCACAAACTCTACATCACTGGTGTATACAGATGGGAGATTTTTAACTGGCAAAGATAAATAAAAATGTTAGAGGCTGCTGCTGCTTTACTCCATCAATATGTGCTAGAGACTGAGGGTGGTGAGGGGGATAATGCTGACAACTGACCCACAGTGAGGAGGAGGAGAAGAGTGTACAGACCCAGAGTAACCTACCAGAGGCTACATGAGCTGGAGATAGTGGAGCGCTATAGGGTACACAGGGACATTCCACAGCAAATCATCCAGCTGTGCAATCCCCACCTCATACACATAACCAACATAGGGGACCCATCCCAGTGGATAACAAGGTATTTGTAGCCTTAAGAATACTAGCCACAAATGCCTTCCAAAGACCAACTGGGAATATCATGGAAGTCTCTCAGGCATCAGCATACAGGGTACTCCACCAGTTCCTGGATGCCATGTCAGCACATGTCACTGAGCACATATATTTCCTCAGTACCTGTGAGGCATTGACCAGAAATATGCATCTCTTCCATCATATAGCAGAATACCCTGAGGTAGTGGGTGCTATAGACTGCATGTACATACACATCAAAGCACCACATGGTGAGCGGGGTAGGGTCTACATAAACCGCAAGGGCTTCCCTCCATCAACTGCCAGGTCGTGTGTGATGCCCAGGGCATTATCATGGAAGTGTGTGCCAGCAGCCCTGGGATCTATTATAACTCCCACATCTGGCATTCCTCACAGCTGTATCAGGGGTTTGTCAAGTGGGGACATCCCATATGGCCATCTAGTGAGGGATGCTGGCTACGTACTGGAGCCATGGCTGATGACACCCATCAGAAATGCACACACACCTGAACAAGAACGCATAATGAGGAACATGCACAAGGATCTTTGTAGAGCATGTGTTTGGGATGCTCAAGTCACAGTCCCACTGCCTTGACATATTTGGTGGAGTCTTGCAATACTCTTCAGCTACATGTACACAAATGATCATAGTATGTGCCATGCTACACAATATAATCCTGCAGAAACAGCTGCAGCAGGAACAGCACGGGTGAGGGCCACACAGCCCCCCACCATTGCCAAGGCCAGCACAAGCACAGAGGGCCTCAGAGGAGGAACTTCATGAGCCTGCCCCTGTAGGCAGAAGGAGGCATGCCAGGGGGCGGTGAAAGCCAACACATTCTGGCTAGGCTTATAAATGCCTTCATGCAGATAGCCTAGTACCAACCTATGAACCTATGAACCTATGAACCTTGGCAAAGAGGCAACGCATAGCACACACACTGACACTGTAGAGACCCAGAGACTGGTACCTCTCTCCTACTCGCACATAGAGTAAAAGGGGTGCCAAACATGACACTACCTGTGCTTTACTATGTAAAGGGAGTGTACTACGTGCATTTGACACAGTCAGCACTCCAGCTCATGTCTTCCATACTGGCCCAGCAGCAAGGTAAGTCAACTTCCCTATCAATTACTGAATGGAGTAGTATGTTCTGATAGTTGTATGTATGGTATGGATGCAAGCATGCAAGGGAATTGGTGGCTGAATGGGATAGCAAGAGACAGCTGACAACTATATGGGACAGCAGGAAATCCATAACAAATACTGGTGTCAACATACTAGGCAGTACTATACAAGGTGACAACTCCCACCACAGTACATATGATGGCCCAAATAATTGTGGGTGTCAATAGGTCACACACATGGATGTCAATAAAGGTCACATATCCACCACCAGCCTCACCCAGCAGGATAGGTGTAGATGACCATAAAGAAAGACTGGTCTAAGGCCCCCAAATGATGGCAATGGTGAACAGCCCCCCTCCAGACCTACACAGACATACCACAACAGGTCTGGCAGTTGCATTTTAGTTCTGAAGGTTAAGAGGTCTGAAACTGAAATTTATGCCATTAAAATCTAACATGTGTACTCTACTGATATGCCTCCTTTCTGGGTGATAGGTCAAAATACAATATGAAATATTGCAAAGAGAGATTAATGAGTATTTGCATGATCTTTTCATCACTGAGCACCCCACCATACCAACTATCAGTGGATTACCAAAAATTCATAAAGATCTTAAATGCCCACTTTTAAGACCGATTGTGGCTGGTAGAAGATGGTTAACAGAATCTATTTCTATGTTTATTGAACAAGAACTAAAAAAGATGCTACCTAGGGCTTCCACTGTGATTAAAGATACAGCTGAGTTTCTACAACATCTGTATATAGCTCTAGAACATCATGATGATCTTGAGAGTCTGCTATTGGTAACCCTAGATGTGAATAGTTTATTCACTTCCATACCAAATAATTATGGCATTGAAGCAGTAAGAGAATTTCTAACTGAAGAAAAGGTAGAATCACATTTGATATGTGATCTTTTGGAAATCGTGTTGGAGTACAATGTGTTTACCTATGATAACAGCTACTATTGGCAGAGATGGGGGGTTGCCATGGGCACGCCCTGTGCCAATAGTTATGCAAACTTGGTTTTAGCCAACTGGGAGAGAGCTTGGTCCAAGGATGCTAATAACATTTGGCATGACCAGATAATTCTGTAAAATCGGTTTGTGGATGACACTTTCATTGTATGTAAGGGCAAAGAAGAAGATTTAAGAAGCTTTGTTAACTTCCTGTCACAGACCACTACTTTCCTGAAATTTGATGTAAAAACATCTAGAGAGATGATTGACTTTCTGGATGTGAGATTATCTGTTGATCCGGGGAAGGGAATAGACACTTGCCTCTATAGAAAAGATATGTGGCGAAACCACATGCTCCATTTTTCCAGTATGCATCCTAGACATATTTTCTCTAACATTGTTAAAAATCACATTGCAAGGATTTCAAAGCTATGTACAGAAGAGGCAACCTTTCTCCAGGAAGAAGAGAGGCTTATTAATAATTTCAGCAAACAAGGCTATGGAAAGAGAAGTTTAGAACTAAACAAGACCAGAATTAACTCATTAACCCCAAGTACCTTCTCACAGTGCATCTGTGCTTACCTCCGAGTGCGCTGTGAGAAGCCAGTAATAAAATGTAGTTACAGCCGAGTCCCTTCCACAAGCGCAAATAACTTTATAGCCGTATTGCAGCTTCACTGTTAAAAAATAAGTTGAAAAAGTACATGAACTTTGTCAGTTACCTTCTCAGCTTATTTTTCATCATGGAGTTGGTAGGTGCTCATGTTGGAAGTTTTTGAGAAAAATGGCTTGCCTTGCACGATCACGGCAAGCCGATTTTGTATGTGTTTTCTGTATACTTTTTTAGAAACGGCATTGTCAAGACATTGTATTATTCTACAGCATATAACCTAATAGTATGCAGTTATTATCTTACTTGTAATCAAACTGTTTTGACAGAAGAAAAATACATTCGAACTTTGCTCCTTGCTCAAGATTCAAAATGCAGAGCTGATAACCTATTTCACCTCCCCCTTGCATGCTCAGACTTTCTATCACTTTCTCCCTGGTCATCCTTTAACCCTTATGTAGAAAACATACATACACACTTGCAATAAATCCCTTTTCTCTAAAGTAAGTTAGTCGGTAGACAGAGTCTAGTAGAAGGCTGACGTACAGGGTCATATACAAACACATATACGGACAACTCAAATTTAATTTCATAATAGCATAAACCTCACTTATTATACTTGATAGTTGCCTTAAAATTCGCTGACTAATACTGAAGACATACATGTCTGCTGATGAAATGACTGTAAATAAATGTACATATCAAGGAACGATCCTGAACGTCTTACGCACTTGTTATATAGAATTCAGGATGTCACTGAAGTAATCTCTCACATTATTGTTGTATCTTTTCCAGACATCGCTATTTTTCACCCAGTTCTGTCCTAGGAAAGGCGTGAGTACAGATATGGAAAGTTTTCACAACAAACCGCAAAACCGTTAGGTTAGGTTGCAGCAGCAATGACAACGGTCCATTAGTTGCCGGAAGTGTTGATTCACTCAGCTCTGTGCTACCGTAAACTTCCACTGATCTGATCATACCTCTAGGAAGAACAGTTAGTCCAGTATGACTTGTTTAAGGTAATGAATTTAATTGAAAAGTAGATTGAAGGAACGTGTTCCCAAGAATATGCAGACCAGTACAAGGGTTTTTATAAAAAACAAAATTAAATACAAACTATAAGGCTGATAAGTATGAGAGAAAAAAGGAGACTAAGATTGAAATGATTAGCAAAGAGTAATTGTGAAGCATGCTGTCAGAATGTAGTCTGACTATTAATGAAAAAAAAACTATGAAATAGTTTAACTTTGTTACCCCTGATGCTCAACTAATAAGCTATGGTGGGGAGAAAAAAAATCTCTGTTTCAGAAATTCCTGTAAGAGCACAGAGAAGTTCAAATGTTTAATGCAGTTCTCAATAATAATGATAATATGCATTTTACACAGTATACATTTAGAGAATTACAATTTTTAAACAAATATTTTCTGCAAGGCTGTCAGGAAATACCCAAATATCTTTCAAATGTACATACCAGGAAATGGGATGCCAGCACTCTTTTTCCACTGAGCAAAATCAGTAAACTCAGATTTTATTTAGTATGCACCTTGAGACTACCTTATTAAGATTCCAGACAACCCATACTCAAAGATATAAAAATAATATTAAAACTAAGCCAGTAAATATAAGATAGGCAACATATTCAGCATGCATGTGACATGGCATCCCTCTTGGATAAAAAGAAGAAGTTAGGGCAGATCCTCCATTTCTGTACTGTAAATTGTTTCCATATTTCTGGTCAGAAAATTTTGTAGAAATAATAATATATACTTAGTAGCTTGAAATATATTTTTCCAGTATTTTTAGGAGGAATTGCAGGAAGCGGTTACTAGGTTAATGACCCTAGGGCTCTTACAAGCCCAGTCAAGTTTTACCCTTATTTCAACGATCAGCACCTATCTCCTCTGTCCAAGAGGGACAGTGGTGCAACTCCAGGGGTGAATTTATGGTTTGTACAAACATCCACTTTTACTGAAGGTTGCTTAGATGAATGGTTCATTTAGGTGATTGCATATACAAGGAAATGTTGCTAAAGGGTCACTTAGAGCAATATTTCATGTTGGTGCTTGTGCATAGTTCAACATTTTACTGAAGGGATTGTTTGGGTGAATGTTTCACTTTGGTGCATGTACAAACTGTGAACTGTTGCTGAAGGGTCACTTGGGTGAATTCTTCATTTGGTAATTGTGCATACTTCAGCATTGTACTGAAGGGTTTGCTTGGGTGTATGTTTCATTTTGGTGCATGTACATACCAGGAAATGTTACTAAAGGGTCATTTGGGTTAATATCTCATTCTGGTGCTAGTGCATACATCAACATTTTATTGAAGGGGTGACGTGGGTGAATGCTTCGTTTTGATTATTGCACATACTAGGAAATGTTAGTGAAGGGTCATTTTGGGAAATGTTTCATGTTGGTGTTTATGGATAGTTCAACATTTTACTGAAGGGGTCACTTGGGTGAATGTTTCATTTTGGTGCATGTGTACACTTGGACATACTAACGAAGATGTTGCTTGGTGAAATAATTCATTTTGTATCAGGGAAGTGCTTGTGCATACATGGTCAGACTGCTGAAGTGACGGCAATATAGTTTACAGTGTCATTTTGATCCTTGTGCATACACAACACAAAGAACTGAAGGGGTTACTGGGGAAAACAATCCACTGGTGTGTCAGGGAAGTTTGTTTTTTTCTTTTTTCAATTACAACCAAGTTCTTGGAAACACAATATTATTATTAAATACCTGTGTAATATTTATTCCTCAAAGAAGGTCACTGTTTTCCAATGTTGTAACAGCCACGTTGGTTAACTACACAACTATCTTACTTTGGGAAAAGAGTTATATTTATTTTTAGATTAGGTATGTATTCTTTGAAAGGTGCATCATATATTATTAACTGGCTTCAATAAACTGTTATTAGTACCATAACCAGATAAGTACTTGCAATTTTGTTACTAAGTTAGATTAGCTGATGATAATGCTTCATGGAAAGGACATGGTTCTGATGGTGGTTCATGAAGTGTTAATATAGAAGACATTTGTTACATGGGAAGCTGAGGGCAGGCAAAAATTCATTCCTGAGTTCTGTAGATTAGTGGACATGACCCATGCTCTTGATGTCCGCAGCTCTAGGTTAGTGGACATGACACATGCCCTTGATATACACAGCTTTGCAAGTCACTGCAAATTCAGTTTTCTGAGGAGGATTGCCTGAAGTGCCATGTGCTTTCTTGCTTGTTTGTTTATTTATTGAAATCTGCTAAATGGGTAGGTGAGCTGGTACAATTGTTACTAAACTACCAGCAAAATGACTGTTTATTAGTTCCAGTGAAAAAACTGATGGCTCTGCATTGCCAGACATCATGAACAGAATGCATTCTAATAGCACTAGAACCAGCATTCTTTTACAACCACAGACTTGGTAAGACACACACTGTCTATATTCACCTGGACTTCTGAGAAATAGATTCCAAACAGTACAGGGCCCAACAGAGATCCCTGTGTTATGCCACTGGTAACTGGTCTAGTTGAGAAGGTCCATGATGATTCTTTCCATGGCTTCCAGCTAAGGATGGTTACAGTTATGGATCTATAGTTCCCAGGGTTGGAAGATGGCCCTCTTTTGTGTAGGGGGATTACTGTTGCTGTTCTCTACTCTGCTGTACTCTTGTACTCTTATCTATTGTCCAATAGAGGGATAGGAACTTGGATGTGTGAGTGAAAGGAAGATCTTAGTGAGATATATGTTCTTACTGATTTTACGCTGATTGTGGCATTGATCAACCAGATATTTTGAACAATATTTCTACCTTTATCAGCCATGTAGAATTTAGGTGAGAGGAAGGGTTCAGTAATATACAACAGTTATACAACTTTTACTGAAGTACTCTGGTCTTTTCCTGACAATGACTCACTCTTACATTACACCTGCACCAGGAATGTGAAGAATGTTTGCTCAAAAGGTCATGTGCAGCAATCATCAACTTCGTATGAGCAAGCAGTTAGTCCAGTATGACTTGTTTAAGGTAATGAATTTAATTGAAAAGTAGATTGAAGGAACGTGTTCCCAAGAATATGCAGACCAGTACAAGGGTTTTTATAAAAAAACAAAATTAAATACAAACTATAAGGCTGATAAGTATGAGAGAAAAAAGGAGACTAAGATCGAAATGATTAGCAAAGAGTAATTGTGAAGCATGCTGTCAGAATGTAGTCTGACCATTAATGAAAAAAAAACTATGAAATAGTTTAACTTTGTTACCCCTGATGCTCAACTAATAAGCTATGGTGGGGAGAAAAAAATCTCTGTTTCAGAAATTCCTGTAAGAGCACAGAGAAGTTCAAATGTTTAATGCAGTTCTCAATAATAATGATAATATGCATTTTACACAGTATACATTTAGAGAATTACAATTTTTAAACAAATATTTTCTGCAAGGCTGTCAGGAAATACCCAAATATCTTTCAAATGTACATACCAGGAAATGGGATGCCAGCACTCTTTTTCCACTGAGCAAAATCAGTAAACTCAGATTTTATTTAGTATGCACCTTGAGACTACCTTATTAAGATTCCAGACAACCCATACTCAAAGATATAAAAATAATATTAAAACTAAGCCAGTAAATATAAGATAGGCAACATATTCAGCATGCATGTGACATGGCATCCCTCTTGGATAAAAAGAAGAAGTTAGGGCAGATCCTCCATTTCTGTACTGTAAATTGTTTCCATATTTCTGGTCAGAAAATTTTGTAGAAATAATAATATATACTTAGTAGCTTGAAATATATTTTTCCAGTATTTTTAGGAGGAATTGCAGGAAGCGGTTACTAGGTTAATGACCCTAGGGCTCTTACAAGCCCAGTCAAGTTTTACCCTTATTTCAACGATCAGCACCTATCTCCTCTGTCCAAGAGGGACAGTGGTGCAACTCCAGGGGTGAATTTATGGTTTGTACAAACATCCACTTTTTACTGAAGGGGTTGCTTAGATGAATGCTTCATTTAGGTGATTGCATATACAAGGAAATGTTGCTAAAGGGTCACTTAGAGCAATATTTCATGTTGGTGCTTGTGCATAGTTCAACATTTTACTGAAGGGATTGTTTGGGTGAATGTTTCACTTTGGTGCATGTACAAACTGTGAACTGTTGCTGAAGGGGTCACTTGGGTGAATTCTTCATTTGGTAATTGTGCATACTTCAGCATTGTACTGAAGGGTTTGCTTGGGTGTATGTTTCATTTTGGTGCATGTACATACCAGGAAATGTTACTAAAGGGTCATTTGGGTTAATATCTCATTCTGGTGCTAGTGCATACATCAACATTTTATTGAAGGGGTGACGTGGGTGAATGCTTCGTTTTGATTATTGCACATACTAGGAAATGTTAGTGAAGGGTCATTTTGGGGAAATGTTTCATGTTGGTGTTTATGGATAGTTCAACATTTTACTGAAGGGGTCACTTGGGTGAATGTTTCATTTTGGTGCATGTGTACACTTGGACATACTAACGAAGATGTTGCTTGGTGAAATAATTCATTTTGTATCAGGGAAGTGCTTGTGCATACATGGTCAGACTGCTGAAGTGACGGCAATATAGTTTACAGTGTCATTTTGATCCTTGTGCATACACAACACAAAGAACTGAAGGGGTTACTGGGGAAAACAATCCACTGGTGTGTCAGGGAAGTTTGTTTTTTTCTTTTTTCAATTACAACCAAGTTCTTGGAAACACAATATTATTATTAAATACCTGTGTAATATTTATTCCTCAAAGAAGGTCACTGTTTTCCAATGTTGTAACAGCCACGTTGGTTAACTACACAACTATCTTACTTTGGGAAAAGAGTTATATTTATTTTTAGATTAGGTATGTATTCTTTGAAAGGTGCATCATATATTATTAACTGGCTTCAATAAACTGTTATTAGTACCATAACCAGATAAGTACTTGCAATGTTGTTACTAAGTTAGATTAGCTGATGATAATGCTTCATGGAAAGGACATGGTTCTGATGGTGGTTCATGAAGTGTTAATATAGAAGACATTTGTTACATGGGAAGCTGAGGGCAGGCAAAAATTCATTCCTGAGTTCTGTAGATTAGTGGACATGACCCATGCTCTTGATGTCCGCAGCTCTAGGTTAGTGGACATGACACATGCCCTTGATATACACAGCTTTGCAAGTCACTGCAAATTCAGTTTTCTGAGGAGGATTGCCTGAAGTGCCATGTGCTTTCTTGCTTGTTTGTTTATTTATTGAAATCTGCTAAATGGGTAGGTGAGCTGGTACAATTGTTACTAAACTACCAGCAAAATGACTGTTTATTAGTTCCAGTGAAAAAACTGATGGCTCTGCATTGCCAGACATCATGAACAGAATGCATTCTAATAGCACTAGAACCAGCATTCTTTTACAACCACAGACTTGGTAAGACACACACTGTCTATATTCACCTGGACTTCTGAGAAATAGATTCCAAACAGTACAGGGCCCAACAGAGATCCCTGTGTTATGCCACTGGTAACTGGTCTAGTTGAGAAGGTCCATGATGATTCTTTCCATGGCTTCCAGCTAAGGATGGTTACAGTTATGGATCTATAGTTCCCAGGGTTGGAAGATGGCCCTCTTTTGTGTAGGGGGATTACTGTTGCTGTTCTCTACTCTGCTGTACTCTTGTACTCTTATCTATTGTCCAATAGAGGGATAGGAACTTGGATGTGTGAGTGAAAGGAAGATCTTAGTGAGATATATGTTCTTACTGATTTTACGCTGATTGTGGCATTGATCAACCAGATATTTTGAACAATATTTCTACCTTTATCAGCCATGTAGAATTTAGGTGAGAGGAAGGGTTCAGTAATATACAACAGTTATACAACTTTTACTGAAGTACTCTGGTCTTTTCCTGACAATGACTCACTCTTACATTACACCTGCACCAGGAATGTGAAGAATGTTTGCTCAAAAGGTCATGTGCAGCAATCATCAACTTCGTATGAGCAAGCAGAACCTTGCAGTAGTGAAATGCAAGTCATTATCACATTATTAAGTTACAATATGTGCAGGTACAGTGTAACAGTGAGTCATTATCACTTGTCAGGTAAACCCATTAGCAGCTGCCACTGTTATTCACATTACTAAAAGTCATTATCACATTGCAAGCACAGGTGTGGGACACTCCAGATGCCTACTAGTGCCAGATTTTTTTATAATTTTGTTGTATAGTCTGCTAGGTAACTTGTCAACATGCAGAGTAAAACCTCATTTTAAGACGGCAAGTGAACTATCTGTATGTTCTACACTTGTACAGATATCACAGTTTGTTTATGACTTAGGTTGTGAAATGTATTCTATTTTTTCATCTTTTAGTAAATAACTTTGCTAGACAATGTATCATCATGCTAAGTAGTACCTAATTTTGAAGACACTATTAGTACTTACAAGATGGGAAAAGAACTATGTCTGCATGGTGTACACATATCACAGTTTGGTTACAATGGCTCAGACTTAGGTTATAGAAATTATGATTATTATCATATTTGGTAAATAACTTTGCAAGAGAGCATCTGGATGTGCTAAGTAATACCTCATTTTAAAGACAGTATTCATAGTTCCAACATGGTAAAAGAATTGTGCCTATATGTTTGACACATGTGCAGATATCAAAGTTTGTTTGGGACTTAGGTTATGGAAGTTATGATTTTTTTCATATTTTGGTAAATAACTTTGCAAGGGAGCATCTGAATGTGCCAAGTAATATCTCATTTTCAGGACAGTATTGCTGGTTCCAACATGGCAGAATAATTGTGCCTGTATGTTTGACACATGTGCAGATATCAAAGTTTGTTTGGGACTTAGGTTATGGAAATTATGATTTTTTTCATATTTTGGTAAATAACTTTGCAAGGGAGCATCTGAATGTGCCATGTAATATCTCGCTTTGAAGACAGTATTGCTAGTTCTAACATGGTAAAAGAATTGTGCCTGTATGTTTGACACATATGCAGATATCAAAGTTTGTTTCGGACTTAGGTTATGGAAATTATGATTTTTTTTTCATATTTTGGTAAATAACTTTGCAAGAGAGCATCTGAATGTGATAAGTAATACATCATTTTGAAAATATTATTTATAGTTCTAACATGGTAAAAGAATGGTGCCTGTATGTTGTACTCATAGGCAGATATCAAAGTTTGTTTTGGACTTAGGTTATGGAAATTATGATTTTTTTCATATTTTGGTAAATAACTTTGCAAGGGTGCATTTCATTGTGTGAAGTAATACCTCATTTTGAAGACAGTGTTACTCCTTACAACATGGTAAAAGAACTGTGTCTGTGCACTGTACACATGTACAGATATCACGGTTTGTTTAGTCTTGTACGACTATGAAAATTATACATTTACAATACTTCTCATTATTATGCCCATATCTTTGTGAGGGAGCATGGTAATCACACAAATGATGCATCATTTTGAGGCTGACATTCAGATGCACAACTTCTACACTGATATGTAGGCTCTGTCTGTTACAGGTGATGAGATATTATGCTTTGTTTATTTATCAATTATGAGAAATAATATATTAATCATATTTATGTGAATATCTCATGAAAGGAATGTCACACAGTAATGGTTAAGGTATCATTTTAAAGCTGACATTCATACTAACAAATTAAATTCAAATTGTATGGGTCTGCATGGTACATAGACAAAGATATTGTGCTTTGCTTTTCCAAAAAGGTAAAAAATATGCACAATATCAGCATTCCTTGCCAAATATTTAATAATGACTTTGATATGCACTATCAACATTTACACTGTTGGAAAGGTAAGTGTCTGCTGAACAACTTTCGCGTTTACATTTTTAGTGTAGCTCTTATAGTTAAAGAGTTATGAACATTTGTTTTCTGTATAGTATTACAAATGGATTTTCTGAAAATGAGCTCAGGCTGCACTGTTGTTCTTATGGTTGAATTAAGCAGGCAGCTTTTTCTGAGCTGCTCCGGAGTGAATGAGTTAATGACATACATAAAGGAAAAGGCAAACCTTTTTATTCCTCTAAGGTCAGAAAAGGTGAAAGTACACCATCCCTAGCTATACCTAAAAGAACATCTAACTTAAGGGTCAATTTGACTTACACTATGGACCATGATAACGTATGCCAGGTGGTCAGAAAGTTCTGTCCTATTCTAACTTCGGATAAAAAGTTAAAAGAGATTGTTGGAGAAAACCCAAGTTTCCTTTTCAAAAATAAAAAGAATCTCAAAAGGATTTGATGCTCAAATGATGGGATATGTAACAACTACGTATATAATAATTCATCAGGAACAAAGAAATGTGGCTTCTGCAAGGTCTGCAATGTAATCAATTGTAGCAACACATTTAAGCATCCAGTTACTAAATAGACATTTGTTTTTCATGGATTAGCTAATTGCCTAACCAGCAATATTGTTTACATAGCTACTTGCACTTCATGATCAGCATTTTATGTTGGAAAAACTAATATGAAGCTAAAGGAAATTATCAAACATCAATCTGATATACGTAACAGAAAGGAAACAAATCATCTTTTCCTTCATTTACGTGAGCATGAGGGACATAGCTTTGTTTTCATGGTCATTTCAAAGATACATTTTACTTCCAGAGAAGGAGACCTGACCAATATGACTGAGAGAGAGGTAGCCAAATGGATAATGCGGCTGAGGGCAGATAACCCCCCTGGCCTTAATGGCTGTGTTCCCTTAAAACCTTTTCTTAAAAATAGACAAGCAATGAG
>NC_056744.1:232746402-232758902 GCF_019279795.1 Protopterus annectens
ATCAGCCCTATAATCTGTGAGACATATGCAATCACTGTGTTACAGACCTGGGAAATCCATGCAGATACAGTTGTAACCTGCCTAAGACATGGTGGATGTGTTACCACACTGGCATATCCCTTGGTCTTGCTGCAGGGCCACATCCTGGTGACACACAGATGCCTAGAACAGAAACAGGCTACAGCATGTGAGAACACATTCACTCAGCACTTCATTTGTGGCATGAGAGAGGGGTAAAGCTGGCACTGAGTGTGTTGCCAAGACTATAGCCAATATCTGTTGTCTCAGAATAGGTATTAGCATTGTCCAGTAACTCTCAGCACTTGTGTTTAATGCTGTGGAGTTTGTTGATGTAACTATCAAAGGCTGTTGTGATTGTCATCAGTGTCTGCTGCATGTCTGCCTTCATAGATGCTTGTAGAGGATTTCATGAGGGATCCCGAGTTGTGTTTGAGGCTAATAAGGGAGTTCAACAGTCATGGGACACCACCTTTCTCTGCAACAGTGTCCTCCTTCTGTTGTACACTTTAGTAATGGCAGAGGACCATCACATTGTCTCCCAGTGTTTGGATGAGTGTGTCTGGGTTTAGTTGACTCTGTCTAGTACCATGCATTCATGTACCTGGTTGTACTGTGCATATGTGTATGATTTGACAGTCATGCAGCTATTTCTCATTGCCATGGGTGCAGTCAAGTCATTCACCACTGTTTTCATGGCTGCTAAGTCAGCTTTGGAGAGGTTTTGCAAGGTGGTTACCTTTGTGGGGGGTGTGACTGACATGTTGAGTTCCCTGTTAATTACAGCCTGTGTGGATTTCACTATGCAGGGATTGACAACTGTGGATGAGCAACAATCCCATATTTAAGTAGTCAACACAGGTCAAGGTTGTTGCATCCTCTACCGGGGGTCAGTATGAGCTGGTCCAGGGCATTAGAAATGATGAATCCTAGGAAGGATTGGGCCACTGTACTGGTGCTTAGCTACTTTCCCCAGGTGATGGAGGGGTTAGTTAATGTCTTATAATATGTCAGTGTAGTGTTCAAACATCATAGATGGCAGGGTGTTGAGGAATGTGCATTGACAGTCTAGGGCATAGATGTGGACCCATAGCAGGCTATGCTCTGGATTGCACTATTACCAAAAGGCAGTTGTACCGGGAGTATCTCCAATGCATTATGCTGGTATACTTGTCTGGAGGTGTTCTTATCCATAATGACTATGGAGACAACACCAGCTGTGGAGGTGTGGTGTGGTCCATGTTTGGGGAATGACAGCAGTGGGATGCATTATAGTCTGATACTGCAAGGCTGCTGCCTGCTGCTGTGAACTACCTCTCCATTACAGCAAACATGTTAATGTCCTCCACTCCAACGGCTTTGAGTGACTGCATCCTGACAGTTAGATGTCTACTGCTGAGCAGCATGACCCTCAGATTGCATACATGTCTAGCTGTTATGGTGGTAATTACATTAGGGACACTGTCTAATAAGGTGTCATAGGGATGGCAACACACTTAGCCATTACCTGGAAACCCAGTGGTGACAGATGTAGGACATCTGTGGCAAGTCATTGGGTTCTGTCAATCATGTCATCCCAAGCAGAGAGGTACAGGATCCCCTGAGAATGACACAAAGCATGTAAGCCAATGTTGCAGTCAATCATCTGTTGATCGTACTATAGCATCACTCTGGGTGACGGTGGTACACTGCTCAGGGCTACTGTCACATCTGCCTGAACCACATAATCAGAGAGTTCAACCATGTCTCTTGTCATGTAGTCCAGGGAGGTGTATCCCAAGTCATTTACACCCACATGGATACAGAGTGGTACTCGTAGTTGTTGTGGAGTGCCATTACTGGCTGGGTCATGTGTTGGATGCTGGCATGTGATAGATATGTGGCTGTTACCTGCTCCATATTCAACATAGTGAGTGGGATATGTGTGTGCCTCAATATTGAGTTACCCATGATCACTGTATTGCGCAAGGTGGTTAGCCTTAGGAGCTTAGGTTGAGGGGCACACTGTGTAGGTTAAACATGTGTCCCTTGGCATGTGCCATGTTGTGTTGTCTGAGTGGGTGTCTGTCTTGCTGGTCTGTGCTGTTTTGGTAAATGTCCATTGAGTGCCTCTTTGAAGGTGGGTGTGTGGCTTTTCACTGTATGAAAGTCAAAAGTGAGTGTCATGGTGAGCTATGTGTTCCACATGGTGTGGTGCAGGTGTTGATCTTATCATCTTGTCCTGCTAGTCCAGTCTTTGCTGGAGAGTGCATATGTCCACATTGGGTGATATATGGGTAACTCTCACAGGTCTGTTTGGAGTTTAGAGGGGAGGGTTGTCTGTATATGTGAGGCAGTTGCAACAGTGCCTCAGAATGGACAAGTGCACCAGGTTAATGGGTGAAAGCACAGAAACCTGCCCTTCAATCATGCCAGGAGGGGTGGACATAACTAATAAGTACTGGGGCTACTCCTGGGATGAATGAGTACTGCTGACAGCTCTCAGGTGTGCCAAACTTCTTGATACAATAACCTGGTGAAGTGCCAAGCCATAATGCTATTTGAACTGCAAGACACAAAGAACTAGCATGATGTAAGGGTGGAACTGAAGGCAGAATTTCTGCCACCTGTAATACTTTACCTCAGCTGTGCAGTTATCAGGAGCTTGCGTGCGATAACTGTGTAGCACTATAGTATATATAACTAGATAGGCAGGAGTTCTAATCACAAAACTAGCAAGCGAGTGTGTGTGTGTGTGTGTGTGTGTGTGTGTGTGTGTGTGTGTGTGTGTGTGTGTGTGTGTGCATGTGTGTGTGTGTGTGTGTGTGTGTGTGTGTGTGTGTGTGTGTGTGTGTGTGTGTGTGTGTGTGTGAATCATGTACTGTCTATCTTATACCATTTTTGACTTGTGTACAACCCTTCACACTTCGCCTCGCCCCATCCATTCACACTTCCCTCACCCCATTCTAGTAGTCCAGTTGATGTCATCCACCTTAGAAGCACCTTTGGAATAGGTGAAAATGTATAAGCTCTATGGGGCATCTGATAACTGTGTAGCACTATAGTAGCAATAACTAGATAGGCATGAGGTCTAATCTTCCTACTAGCAACTGTTTGGATGTGTGTGTATTTTTGTGAAAATCATGTACTGTGTGGGTTATTCCATTTTCACCTGTGTACTACCCTTTACACTTCCCCTCACTCCAATTTAGTAGTCCTGTTGATGTCATCCACCTTAGAAGTACCTTTGGACAAGGGTGAAATGTGTAAGCTCTGTGGCGTGCTTGATAACTGTGTAACTATAGTAAAAATGCCTAGATAGGCAGGAGTTCTAATCCCAATACTGGCAACTGTTTGTGTGCAAGGATCATATATTGTGTGGCTTATATCATTTTGATGTGTGGACCATACATGGTTGGGAGTTTGTGTGTGTGTGTGTGTGTGTGTGTGTGTGTGTGTGTGTGTGTGTGTGTGTGTGTGTGTGTGTGTGTGTGTGTGTGTCTGTGTGTGTGTTTGTGTGTGTGTGTGAGTGTGAGGATCATATCTTGTGTAGCTTATACCATTTTGATGTGTGTACCATAGACGGCTGGTTACCACCTCCCTCACATGCAGCAAGTTAAACCATTGTACAGTCCTCTGTACAGATGTGTCTGGAATATCCAGATGTTTGCAACCTATATGTGGTTGGAAATAGTCTGTGTGCCTTAACAATACCCATGTATGCAATATTGTAGCTAAATAGGCCACAGTCAGTGTACTGACACATATTGCAGCATGGGGTATCATACCTGACTGAAACATTATGCTGATACAATTTCTGCCACCCTCACAGGTGGCGGGCCTTGTAGGTGCAATACATGAGTCCAGATGCTTGGAACTGTTCATGTTATGGGTCACATTAAAGGCTGGAAGAGGTGTTGACTGATATATTGTGGTCCTAATTTGTATGTAACAGGAACACCTTGCATCTTAACAGGGGTGTGTACACAATTTATATCCACTGTATACCACTAATGTGTCACACATGTCCCTAACTTAGGCCATTTGTCCAGTCCATTTTGCTGGCCTCTGTCCAGACATCTTGGCACTGACAAGTTATGAGGTATGCTACAGGACTGTTGAAGTCACATCAGATAGGCCCCTGTGGTGACCACTGTGATGAAATGCAGTTAACCCCACCACAACTGAACATGCACATAAAGCAATATAGCTATTACATAAAGCAATATAACTATTACTGATAGTTGTGTGCATAGTAAATTGCATGCCTTTCACATGCCCAGGGTATTGCCAGGCAACAACAGAACAGTATCATACTCGCCAGCTTCAGGCTACTGTCCCATGTGCAGACCAGAGGGCCCTAGGTAGTTGTGAGAGGGAGATATTGTCAGCAGACTCACAAGCAGCCTTGGTACAGGATGGATGCAGCATGTCTGCACATTTACAGTACTAACCCCAATAATACACAATGTTCTGTCCTCACCACGGATGTGCAAATCTGTGCATTAGAAAATCCCATCCACAACTGCAATCGGACCTGACACATGGATGTAGATACAATACAGATACCTGTATGTCTGATAGATCAGTGTACTAATTCCCACTGGGCCCTTACCTGCATGCTCCTTGTTCAGTGCGTGTGTGCAACCCACTTCCACAATGCTTTCCTCAGCTTAATGTCTTGTGCATTGGGCGGGTACCCCAAGGTTGGCAAGGAGCTCCTTGGTGTGTGTCAGTCGGGCTGGATGGCTGGGTTCCCACCTTTGGCTAGCCGGTCCCTCGCTACAGCAGCAGCCCATTGATGGACATGGCAGATGAGGTTGGTGGCCCAATGCTGCACCTGCTCATAAATTCTGCTTTGCAGGCCGGCATCATTTATCCTGTGGACCAGAGTGTTCCACAGGACAGTCCTCTCCTGCACATATTCTGCTCTCCATCCAATTAACAGGGGATAATGTCCAATTACATACTGGGTGATGATGTCAGTTTCCCCAATAGAGAATGCTGGTAGGCAAGCCCTCTGCATGTTACCTGGAAGGCATAAACAGGAAAAAGGTCACAGGACCTCAAACAGTTGTCAAATTGCACATCAAACTACACCATAGCCCTCCAATCTATCATAGCTATAGCAGCTTGCAATACACTCCTGGCCCTGAGCTATCTTATTCCCCCCACTGTTGGACACTTAATCGCATAATCCTCTATTCTCCATTCATTTCTATTTATAGGGTTGGCAGTGGCCATCTTTCATGTGGATGGTGTGTGGATGGTGGCAGGTCTGTGTTTGACTGTGGTGTGTGATAGAGCTGTGAGCACATGCCTGAGTTCCTGTAGGAGGCAGGCAGTGATGTTATTATGCCCCATGGAGATTTGCTGTTGTTGCCATCAGTAGGCAATATGCACATGCTCACCATTGCTGAGGGGAGGAGTGTGGTTTATATGCATATCCCTCTATACAACTGGGGTGGACAGGGTGGTGAGGTTCCCGCCTAACCTGTCTGATGCAGGTTGCCTATATCCATGGTATGTGTGTATGAGGTGTTCTTTACCCCCAGTACAGGGTGAATTGTGTTGTTTCCTCTGAGACTGACAGGATATGCAGAGACACTTTTGTAATTGTTCTTTTTGGTGGGGTATGTCTGATTTGTAGTCATAGTCAGCCTTACAGGAAGCCACCTGTGAACTTACATGCCTGTTCAGATAGAGGTGGGCTTGCTTCCAAGTTGTTGCCTGGACCTATGTATCCCTGTGCAGCCAATATAGAAACCTATTATGTGGTTTGTGTATTGCTGCTGTCACTCAAAGGAGATTATTCCACCTTCATGGAGGCTGGTTATACAGGTCAGGTGCTGCTGAATCCATATAGCTACAGTGGATATAAATTGTATACACCCCTGTTACAATGCTTGGTATCTGTGCAATTGAAACATGACACCACAATAACTCATTTTAAAATAATTCCTTCCTTTAATCTGACTTATAGCCTGTACAATTCAATTGAAAACATAAAAATCTGGTCTGTTAAAACTTATGGAAATGATCAGTACAATAAGCCAGTTGAATGAGTGTGCACACCCTTAAACTGATATGTTGTGTATGCACTTCTTGAGATGGATATATCATTCATTCATCTTGGTTTGGACTCTAACATCATGGCACATCTTCTTCACTTGGCGATAGTTGCTTTCCTTCCCAGGAACACCTTTGATTGTTTTTCAATGGAATTGTACAGGTTAGGGGTCACATTTAAGATGAGAAACATTATGAAATGATTTTCTGTGGTCTCATTTTCATACAGCACACAAACCTGGCTTTCCAACAAGGGTGTGTCCACTTGTGATATCCACTGTATATAGGTGTTGATATAGCTGTTAGTGGTAGGCATGGACAGAGGGTCATAACACAGTTGGACACTTCTCCGATTACTACCCGATAATCATGCCTACTCTAGTACCCATATCAGTGTCAGGGCAATGCAACAGCCAGTAGCTGTACACATTTATGTCTATTGTATGCACTGACACTGATATTACACACATGTGCAACATCCACAACCTATGTACCTGACTGCTTGAAACTCATGTAATTATTTTTGTGCCTTCCAGCTGAACATACACATACATATATGTGCTCAGGGGATAACTGGTATACATTTCTGGTCTTTGTTAGTATGGTACACTGTATTTACAGTCTTGCTGCTCAGTCATACTTCTCAACCTGTTATAGCTGTATGTCTGGACAATGGCACACATAAATGGGTGACAAAAGGGACATCAGTACTGCTACTGTATTAATATAGCTGCACCATAAATTTAGTACATTGATTGCACAGTAGGCTTTGACATCACTTTGATAACCTGGAAGATGTCCAACAGTCATAAGTAGGCTATTATGTTGCAATGTCATTGCTCACAGACCTGCCAGTGGTTTAGCTGACATAACACAGGTATATGTGTATATGACTATAGATATCAGTCACAAATGTGCTTACTGTCCATCAGAACACTGTACAGTTGAATTTTATTAATACAATATATCACATGCAGTTCAACACACATCTGCAACAATAATTTACTATGCACATGTCCTATATAGGTCTCTTAGATTTATAAGACAAACATGTATCATACTTATATTCACAGGTAATATATGGATATGGACAACATCCCATTAACTGGCCTAGCAGTGGCACAGTCACAACTATTTGACAGACACCCCAGCGGTTGTCATATGTAAGCTGCCCTTTCCAAGGGTGAGTCAGGCTCCTGAGCTGTGATCCTACCTCACAACCTCTGACAGCATCACATCTGGACAAAGCCTAAAATGATGGGGGATAAATAGGGACAGACTTTAAATATCCCTGTCACAAACATAGGAAGTTTGTAGAATGATACATTTTGCATTACTGTGAATATTCTTAAGGATGTGGAGTCTTAAACTCAAGTGTTTGTCATTACTTGATGACTTCAATCCTCAGCTATTTGCCAGAAAAATACAGATTTCATGAGGAACAGACAAAAAACTATGATGGGAAAATCTGCAAATTCTGTGAAGATATGTACAGTTGAGAGGTATGGCTGTGATCTCTCCCACTGCAGAGAGGGCCAGATGCAATAGCAGCTTTTCAGCAGGACATTAGTACAGTAAGTCTTGTTGGGACATATATTCTTCCAAATCATATTTCCCATTGTTACAGACCAAGTACTGCAGTCAGTTACATGCTTACATGTTCCACTTACCTTTTTTTCCTTTTCTTTTCCGGTTTATGTTTTATTTTCTCTCTCTCTCGCTCTCTCTCTGCACTACAGGGATAGAGCTGGTTTGAATAGGTGGCAGCATGGCTTTTGTAGGTGATGCTCATGACCAGGCGATGGTCTGTGCACCTATTGGTGTTCCCTACTTGCTAATTGCATGCAGAGCAGCTGTGTAGTTCTTTCAATAGCCAATGTCATGGCAACACACTCCTATAAGTGAGTACTCCATGTGGGCGTTGGCCCTTTCCCTTACTTGTGGGGAAGACATCCTGGAGTTGTGTGAGCTAATACCTCTTACAACAAGACTTGTGGAGATAAGCCAACTAAATGGCGGAGAAGGTTCAGGACTTAGGGGCAGAATGTGAGTATTGTTGTTATATGTTGGGAATACTGCTAGTTTAATAGGGTTTGTCTTCACATGCTACTTCTGCATGGGTTTCAGTCTGACAAACTTCTGTCTCTGCATAGGTCTCAACTGTAGGGCCATCCACATATTGGCCACACGTTAGCCTGCTATGTATGGGCTGTTCCCCAGACAGGTGTTGTCCTTGGCAAATCAGTAGCATACTCTGGTGATTGCAATCTGTAAATGCTAACATCTGTTTGTTTTTCTGACTTTATATCCCTCAGAAAAGATATGTTACAACAAACCCTGTAACACCAGCAACTTTCTAAGTATATAACAGCAATGCTTCAGGTATGGCCATATATTTGGGCCTCTCTCCACCAATTATGTCAGGCTTTGTGCAGATGTCATACAGTAGGAGGCTGATAAGTATAATGGTCTCTCATTATTTAGTGCTGTCATTCCTGCTGAGGGAAAAGGCTGGAAAACATATTGAAGTGTGTACATTCAAGAGGTTGGTGTATAGCGAATGCTCTTAGATGCCCTTGTAACATATTTTATGTGGGAGAGAGTAACACATGTTTTAAAACTAGGCTGTTAGAACATGTGAGACATATTTCTGATAAGAAAGATGACAGCTCTATAGCTGTACATTTGAATAAATCTCATCATGGGGACAGTAGTGGGTTCCAAGGTACCGTTTTGGAAAAAGTCTGTTCCTCAGTTTGATGAAACATTCATAAAAGGGCAATTGTTATGTACAGACTCAATGTATTAATATTACATGTGATACTTTATCCCTTAAGGGATTAAATGAGGAGTGTAATTGGAGACTGTGTATTTAATTATGTAATTAAGTGTTAATTGCTTCTTGTGATTAAGGCAACTATTTCTTGTAATGTTTTATTCCTTGAAGGCTTTGGCCAAGACATCAGAGTATAATTAACATGTGTGAATTACTGGCTGGTTGTATTTCTCTTCGCTGTGTTCAGTCATTTTAGTTGTTTTGCTAAGAAGTTGTATGTCTGGCCATTGTGTATGGCCTATCATGATTTTGTAGCAGTGTACTGTTCACTTATTTATTTGAACCGTGGGACGGGGGGGGCAGATGTGAGTGTCATGGGTCCTTTTGTATCCATCTGTGCATGCTGCCCCAGTTATGGGTAGTCTATCAGCAGTATATGTTAGTATGGGCATTTTAGGACATGTATGTGTATATACATATATATATATATATATATATATATATATATATATATATATATATATATATATATATACATATATATATATATATATATATATATATATATATATGTATATATATATATTTATATATGCATACATATATACATATATATATGTGTGTGTATATATATATATATATACACACACACACACACACACACACACACACACACACACACACACACACACACACACACACACACACACACACACACACACACACACCTCAGTATTTATTGGTAATATATCTATATATTGTTATACACATATATGTATCTCCATACATCTCTCTCTCTCTCTGTCTCTCTCTCTGTGTATGTTTCTTTTTAGATATATATATATATATATATATATATATATATATATATATATATATATATATATATATATATATATATATATATATTTGTAGATACTAATCCTACCTAATTGCACAGTGTCTCTTCCCTATTTACTGGCTGTAAAGAAGGGCATGTTTGAGAAAACATCCTAAAACCATACATCTGGGGTGGCTTACTGATAAATTGCCTTGACTATTTTGTGCAGGGTCCTGGGTTCATGACCTGCAAGGACTGTTTATTTTGTTGCTATCCAGAGCAAGGACTGTTGGATACAGAGTGATTAAGGTAGTTTTGAGCAGCTTTAAGCATGTTTGCATGGGTTTGTGTGGCAGTAAGCATTGCTAACGTATGGTTAAACAAATAGGAGCTTACACCATGTAGGCTTTGCTTACCAGTGTGCAAATCTGCTTAGCATTTATATTTAAGCAATGCTTAAACCTGCTATGCATAGCTCAGCCCTGGTAACCAGTGATCCCATTCTAGTCTGATAAAATAGCTGGATAATGACATCTTTAATAAGTGTATTTAAGTTCCTGTATATAACATGCTTCTACATGCTGTCATTACAGTAGCAAGGGGTCTGACTATACTGTAGGAGACACCTGGGTATACGTGGGTAGTAACACAGTCTTTTTTTTTTGTATTTGTTTTATACATGGGTAGTATCCCAGGTTATATGCAGTCACACTTGCATGTTACACCAGCTACAGTGCACTGGTTGACAAACATAGTTTAACACATTTTGTATCATTATGTTAGTACTTTTAACAGTGCTTTTTCAAGTAAAAGTAGATTGCAGATTGTAGTACTAGAACCATACATCCCTGCATGCAAAGCTGGGACTCTGAGTATCTTGTTCTTGATGTTTGGCTGTATGTTCATATGTATCTGTTATTGGATATTGATCTGATATTTATATATTAACTGTAAACTACTATGTTTTTGGACACGTCATTGAGGACTGCTGTCATGTATTAATGGCATACCTTTCACTTTCAGACTTCTATCTTTCAAAACATTCATCCCAATGCATAACCTGTTGGTTATCTACTTTCTGTCTGTCTTCTGTACAGATGTGCAGATGTCGGGTATGGCTAAGGCCATACCACTATGTAGGTGCAAACATAGTATTGTGCTGTGGACCTGGACACTGCTGCTAGTTCCGACATATGGGACATTCCTTAATGAGGGCCTTGCCCCTTTTCCTTGCCTGTGTGAGGGACATTACAGAGGGGGTTGGCTACAGATTCACTTACAGTAGGTGTCAATACATCACAGGACAGGACATGTGGAGACAGCCAAACAACATGGGGGACATATCCCCAGATTTGTGAACAGATTCTATGTCATCAGTGCTGTTATACATATGGTGGATTGATAGATGGACAGGGTGTGTGTGGACATGCATTTAGTGAGTGACTTCCTGACTGACAGTGATATGTCTCTGACATACCTCTCCACTGGCATGCTGTCCACAAACTGGCCACATGTTTGCCTATTATGTTTTGTCTGCTCACCAGACAGTTGATATCCTTGGTAAATCAGTCATGGACTCTGGGGACTGCAGTCAGTAAATACTCACATCTATTGGTATTACTGACATCATATTCCTCATAAAGGATGTTACAACAAACCCAGTAACATCTGCAATTGTCTCAATGTATGACAGAAATATGTCCAATCTACCCCTGTGTTTGTGCCTTTGTCCCCAAATTATGTCAGGCTTTGTCCAGATGTCAGTGAGGTGCAGATTTATTTATTATCATTATTTCTTGACTTCTTTCCTGCTACCATCCCAGTGATGTAGTAGACCCACCGACATGTCAGGGAAGAGGCCATAAATATGAGTCCTAAGCCTGTACAGTCTGAGGTGAACTGTACACGTGAGAGGCCTGTGTATGTCTGGCCATTATTAACAGACTGTCATGACTGTGTACATGTTATTTGGGCTGTGTATGGAGGGGGGGGTGGATGTAAGTGTTATGGCTCCTTCTTTATCTGACTGTGCATGCTGCTCCAGTTTCTGCTGATCTATTGGCTGTATGTGTTTGTAGGGGTGGACTGAGACATGTCCTGTACCAAGGTCAAGATTCAGACTACACTGAGTACACGCCATTGTTCACTTGACTTACCGGTATGTGACTGTGGTGCTATTGACTGTGGATATGCACTTTCACACTGGTGTCTGTTTGTCAGTGCTGTTACATCCCTGTAGTGCCTGATATATTTGCAAATACATGTGCAATTACCCATAGCAAATTTCCTAATTCAATTATTTGTGCTATTTCACTAAATATATGTTAGCGAGCACAGGAGGGTGTTACTACAGCAACGGTATATCTATGCCAGTATTTCAGATACATACCCATTTACATTGATTCCACCCACCACTTTGTCAACCTTGGTCCAGATTCATTGCAGAAAGTGGTTCTGAGCATACCTGTCAACTGGCTGGATTGTTTCATTATGTCCAGGTTTATTACTCATATTTCTGGTCTGTTTTACAGATTATTATAATTTCTCTGGTAAATCGCTGTAATGATATGATTGTTGTCAGAAAATGAGGACATACATTTCATTTACCTACCTCACATTCATCAGAATATGTATGCTGAAATAAACTGTTTCACTCTGTCAAGAAGAGTACAGGGGGACAATGACCTCTTCATTCCTGGATGCTAATGCATTAGTACTTAGATCTGCCACATAGAAGGACTTTGTGACCACAGTGCCAATGTGGTTGTCAAGAGACATTGCTGTCAACCTGTGTACCCAGATCTCTTATAACTCTTTCTTTGTTCAGGGGACTACCAT
>NC_056744.1:232763902-232838902 GCF_019279795.1 Protopterus annectens
TTCTACCTGAAGGTGGTGCAGGACCAGCGGATAAGGAGGGGGTCCTGGGGTGAGTCCGTGATGTGCTGGGGTCCAGTGTCATGGCCAGATGAGGTGGGAGAGGCAGATCTGCTGGGATCAGCCTTCCCAGACATGCTATGATGTTGCAGTTTTAGAACATATGTTGGTTAGTAATGGTAAACACATTCCAGGATTAGTTATAACAGCATGCATGAGTATTCTCATTAACCCAAAACATCT
Organism: Protopterus annectens; assembly: GCF_019279795.1. NCBI lineage: Eukaryota > Metazoa > Chordata > Ceratodontiformes > Protopteridae > Protopterus > Protopterus annectens. The sequence goes on from NC_056744.1 coordinate 232,764,143, forward strand.
GATTTGGAACATTTGCATATCAAACAGAATGGATGCATATATGGAACCACAGTGGGTATTACACTGGCATGCAGATTACATTGATGGCAACAGGCCACCAATGATAGTGTTTGAACAAGGAACATTAATTGGAATATATTTCAACATTTGTAGAACAATAGGACACATGTCCCAATGGTAGGTTTGGTGGAAAACATACTCATTCATTTATTTGTTCGATTATTGGTGAAGATAAGGTGGTGGGAGAGAGAGAGATGTTAATTAACAAATGTAGTTTCTTGCACTGATCACAGCTTTAATGATCATTGCTCTAACCATTTCTCTATAGGTATTATTACAACAACTTATGGCCTTGGGTTGGGCAGTGGTATGTTTGTACACAGTGTATAATTACAGCCTTCTTATAGCTACTTTATACCTTCTCTTACCTGGAAGATCTGTGTAGGGAATTTCTGTTAACACTACCTGACTGTTTCTACCCATATTCCCATTGTCAGGGTTACATATGTGCACTCATACTGTGCGTGTGTGTGTGTGTGTGTGTGTGTGTGTGTCCTACTGCCATCCTCTGTCTTGATTTCTATCGGTCACCCTGGTTGTTGGCAGCAGGGACCAGTAGCTGTGACAGCATGACACTTTTGAACATTTCTTGGGGGAGACCACTTTGTGTATGTACTTATCTTGCTGTCATTTGCAGCCTTGGGGTTGGACCATGGGTGTTGGACAAAGTTTAACTACAGCTTTCTTATAGCTAATTTATACCTTCTTTTAACTGGAAGACCTGTGGAGGAAATTTATGTTAACACTACCTGATTGTTTCTACACATATTCACAAAATCCTAGTTGAAATTATGAATACAGCTTACTACCACTCCCGAAATTTGAACCATGGCTGTTTCTGCTAAAAAAGCAACAAGTTTGTGTTTCATCAGAACAAGCTATTGAGAAACTGCTGTTTCTTTCGTAAATATTTTCTGTCTAATTCTCTCTTGGTTATACAATCTGACCTTGTAATTACAACATTCTAATACATACATTCCTATACATACCTTTTGAAATAGCACAGTGCAGAAAACAGTGGTTAACACAACATTACTATTCAGATATCAGATGTTGGTGCATGAAACATTTTATATCAGTTAATCTCATGTCTTACAGAGGCACTAACTTTCTCAGATGAGACTTGATTGTTTAATGCTTTCAGAGCTATAGTGGCTGTGCATAACCTGTACACATTTCACTTCACACAATACCAGAGTAAACACAACCAGTCTGGGGTTTTGAATTTTATTGATAGGCAGTTACACTTTTATTTATATATAAACTATATGAGACTATTACTGTAATATTGTCTGGTTTATTCAGTACAAACCATACCCATTTTTAATACTGCTAGGTGAAGTTCTACTCCTTTATATTTATCTGATATGAATACTCCAAGTTAGATTGTTACTCACCAGCCTCGTAACGCAGCATTTGCAATCTGCTTGCATGGGCTTCCTGGTTCGCTGCCCACTCAGCTGGAGCTATAAAGAAGCTAGAGAAACATTTATGCATACCTATCCATCACATACACCGGCTGGACTTTGGTAAACAGTTATTGATATGAACACTTACACATGCCTGGGACATCACCTCTCTGCTGTGCTTCTTGGACCCACTGGTCCAAGAGCTCCCTCTTCCTCCGCTTCAAGATAGAATAGTGGTGCCGGACCTGCTCACCAGTCTGAGGGATGCCAGTGGCACTGGTGAGATTGTGGGCAAGAGTTTCCCAGGCCTCTGCTTTGTATTGGGAGCCCTGGTACTGGTCCTGCAGCACTCTCACATAATGGTTTTTAACAAGGAGGCCTACCATGACCTTGGGCTCCTGTATGCCCCAGCGCTGCACCTGAAAGTGCATACCCTCTCCAACACTATCCATACTGCCTACACTGGGGAGCTACAACCGGTTATGAGCTGTATTCCCACCTGTGAGGTTTAAATACAGCTGCTTTCCTGAACTTTGCCATGATTGGATGGTTTTGAATATGCTGAGCTAAGCTAAGCTATGGGCAAACCTACTTAGCTAAGGGTGGCAGTGCTTAATGGGGCAGGTTTGGCACTGCTTACCAATGGGCAAATCTGCTTAGCTGTGGTGCTCATTGCTTAGCATTCATATTTAAGCAATACTTACATCCAGTAAGCATAGCTGTGCAATGATTAGCATTGCTTAAATTTTATTTTACAGACTATCAGCTGTAGGGGATTGATTCATCATTCCTGACGTATTATAATTTTGTTTACCTTCCCTGACATCCCCGTATGTGCCTCCATTACATTTATTCTTGTGTTACTATACTGTATGGGGCACTTGTGTTTATATGGGGTTTCACATCTTTTCTGGACTGACATAATGTTTGGATCTGCTACGGGTGATGCATTTTATTTACTACCTCATTTATTACAACATAAGACTTTTACAACTGCTTTCACATATAAAAGTAAAATGACTTTATGGGGGCTCGAACCGTGAATGCCTGCATGTAAAACTGCAGCTCTAACCGCTACACTATTTCAGATTGCTTATTTAGTTGATATTTTTCTATTTAACTCCTTCAGATATTTAAGCTATGCTAAGCACAGGTGTGTGAAGTGCACACCCACTCAGCTATGCTTAAATTTTATTACGGACTGAAAAAAAATTAAACAGTTGTGTTTTTTTTAATGTAGGGATATGCACATTGCTTTCTGAAACATTATCTGTGGGGAACTGTGCTTTTCAAACAGTGATGACATGACAGGCTTTGCATTTGAGAGGTATGCTTCACAGACACTAACAGTGTCTATATTACCTCTCAACTGTACAGATTTTCACAGAATGTCCAGATTTTTGCCTTAGATTTTTGGTCCATTTTTCATGCAATTGTGGCTTTCTGACAGAATTGTAGCAAAGTATTAAAGACTGCAGTTAGGAAATAAAGATGGACATTTGAGTTTTACACTTCATACCCTTTGGAAAATTCCTGCTAATTCAAAGCTTGTCATTCTATCGACTTTATAATTTATGAGAGCAATATTTCACATTTGTCCCTATTTGTCCCTTGTTTTTTATGGCTTTGTCCAGATTTCTTCTGAGGTTGAGAGTTAATGGTGTCTGCGGACACTCTCACTAACTTTACATTGCAGGGGGGTATATGTATTGTGAGAACACTGCTCTCAGACACACCCCCTGCACTCATACACAAAACTATGTCCATATTAGAGCATGCCAGCGTACCTTCATGAATATGCATGGCGCACTGCCATGCTGCATGGGAACGGTCCCTTCCTTGCAAGAATAAGCTATTCTTGCATGAAAGTTTGCTGAATCCCGGGGTAACTCATGAAATCTTTATGTGATAAAAGCATTTAAAATGGAAATAAAAAAGAAAGTTCATGTACAATCTTGAACAGAGGTGGAAAGAGAGACTTTGAAAGGACATTTGAAAACTGTATGTAAAGAAGTACTAGAAATGGCAAAAGTTTATGACAAAAGGGGTTTATGGACTGGTGAATGGGATTGTAATATTGAGTTAGAAATACAAATAGAGAAAAAAATATATGTATACCAAGCATGATAAACCCCAAATATGTTCTTTTGTGGAAGACGGACATTTGATAAGTAACTATAACAAAGGAAAATGTTATATTTGTTGGGAAATGGCACATGATGCAAAAAAATGAGAATTGAAATGTTATAAATATAACACATATGAACATTTACAGATGGACTGGTAAAATGAAAATAAGATTAAAGAAAAAGATAAATAAAAAGAAAAAGAAGGAGAAAAAACAAACAAATAGAAAAAAGAATTAGAAGGAGAAGAAATAGAAAATATTTTAGATGAGAAAAAATAATAAAGGAGACATAGAAGAAGGTTCTGAAATAAGCAATGAAGAAGACAGAAATTGGGAGTTAGTAAAAAAAATAATTCTATTAGTAAAAGAGTAAAAGTCAGAAAAAGAAAATTTGAAGATATAAGTACAAAAGAAAAAAAAGAAAGGAAATAGATGAAAAAGAATATACAAAACCAATGAGTGGGGATTGGTATAATCATTAAAGTGTTTGACTCACAGACACAAGCTATAGTGTTTGTTTCTCACTATTTGGAGATAAATTGGCTTGGCTTAGAATGGTCTATTAAGATCTATTAAGAAAATCACCTTAGTAATTAGCTATGAACTTATGAAACCATGAATCTAAGGAAAAAGGAAAATGATAATTTTACAATGATTTCTGTAAATAAGAATAGTATTAAGAATACAGTAAGAAAAATAGGGACTTTGGAGTTGTGTAATACATGTGATGTAGATGTGATTAAATTAGAAGAGACAAGTCTTTTAACAAACAAAGGTAAATTACAGAGAAACTATGAGAAGGAAAGGTAATCTGGAATTTGGGAAATGAGAGATGTTCTGGAATAGCTGTATTATGTAGAAACACAGTAAAGATATTAGATGCAATTTTTAAAAATGGGAAGATTAACCACTGTAGATTGAAAATGGAAAGAACAAGTACATACATTTTGAACATTATATGCTTATACTAATTGTGAAGGAAACAAATCTTATTGCATCAGATTTTAAGACTATGTAGTGATAAATATGAATAGTATAATAACAGGAGACTTTAACTGTTATTTAAAAGGCAATCAAAAAGAAAGGAAATGTCGTAAGAAAAAATGTTAGCAGTTTTAAAGATGTGGTAAGTTAAAACTTTGGGACATAAATTCATGGACTTAAAAAAAGGAGTATATATAGAACTGAAATTGATTATTTATAGGAGAAGGAGAGGTAACTGAAACCAGATTTTCTGATCATTTTGCAATATAACTAGAGATAAAGGAAAACAAAGAATATATAAAAGTAAGCAAAAGAATACAAAGGATACATAAGAAAACATGGAATGAAGAAGAAAACAGGCAAGTAACATAGTTATGGAAAGATCATATTACTATAAGAACATTTTATAAACACTGGTCCGAATGGTGAATGATATTTAAGGAAAAATATAAAATGTTTTTACAGTGGAAATATGATATCAGAAAATTAGAAAAAGAAAAACATAAAACATAATGCATTGGACAATTTAGAACATAATGATTGAAAGTACTTTGACAAAGAAAAAGAATTATATAAAAAATCAAGAAAAATACAAGAATTGTTACATAAGCAAAGATATGTTTACAAGGAAAAGAGCAGACATATTGAGTTACTTAGATTAGTTAAGGAAGATGGTACTGTAATGAGAGAAATAAAAAATGTAAGAGGAGAAATAGAAAGAACACTGGAAAGATTTTGAATAATGTAGTACAATATGTACAAGAAATGTTTAAAGAAAAAAGAAGGTAGTGAAAAAGCATGGAAAGTAAAAAAAAAAGTTAACAGAAAAACAGAATAAAGAGCTGGGAAATGAGATGTCTTTAAATGAGCTAGATAAAGCATTAGGACATGTAAATATAGATTCAGCTGCAGGGCCAGATGGAAAAGGGTATGACATGTATAAAAGTATAAGGAACTGGTAAAAATATGTTTGAATGAATGGTTAAATGAAGGTTTTATGTATAATAAATTATGTAGTGGAATACTTAAATACAGATGGAAGAAGGAATATATAAGGCAAAAAAATGGAGACTGATAGTACTGAATAATAATGATTGTAAGATCTTTATGAAAATAATGCAAAAGAGATTTAAAACTAAAGTGGAAAAAATTATGGAAGATAATATATATATATTATAAAGTGGAAGAGTTGTCAAGAATTAATAATAGCTAGAGAAATTATGGATGATATTACGAATAGCAAAGAAGAAGCAAAATTCATGACAGGAGACCTTAATAATGCATTTGATACAATCATACATGACATCTTATGAGAAATAGTGAAATAATATAAGTTTGAAAGTTAAGGAATTATATGTGTCAGTGTATAGAATTAATAAAGTAAAAGTTCTTGTAAATGGCTGGTTAAGCCAAGAGGTGCATGTGAAGAGTGGTATAAGACAAGGATATCCAATGAGCTGTATACTCTTTGCATTAGTTATGAACGTGATAGCGTGTAAAATAAATTACACAAGGAAGAAGGCAGGGTATACAACACCTGTGAAGGGTTAAAAATTATAGTTCTCTTAATATATATGTAGATGACATACATTATACTATATACATTACAATAATTGCAAAAAGTAGGGATAAAAGAAGCGATAATTTGGGCAAATGTTTGTCTAAAGGTGATAGAGGTGGGTTTAAATAAAAAGAAAAGTAAAGGTTTATGTGATGTAAAGATAGGTGCTATATATTTTGCAATGAATGAAATTTCACTGCTAGGTATAACATTTGAGAATACAGATGAAAGTAGATTTCAATTCAAAAAATAAAAGAAATTAAACAAACCTGTCTTTCCTGGAGAATATATAAGTTATCATTCAGAAAAGAAAAGCGTATATGATAAATTCTGTACCAATGGGAACATTTAGCAAGTGTCTTTATGTTGCCAAAAGTATTTGAAAAGGAATTATTGCTAATATTTTTTTATGCATATGGGGTTCTAGATCAAACCCAGCAGTTTTGTAGGTAAATAAAGAGAAAGGATGTTTGTGGCTAATTAACCCAGATGTATAGGCTGCTTCATTAAATTTGTACAAAGCGTGAAAGTGGATAAATGAAAAAGATGAGAGATTAGGAATAAAACTGTATAAATATAAGCATGATAAATGTTGGGGTATGGTAAAAAAGAGTACAAGAGAAAAAGAGGGTATAGATGAAGAAATAAAATGTTACCAAGATAAAATATTTTTGTAGAAAATAAAAACTGATGATTGGAAAAAAGATAGAAAAGTATGCTACAAAGATAAAATGATAAAACATCACTATATAAAAATATGGGAAAATCTAACAAATGAAATAATTAAAGTTATAAAATAAGAAGAAAATTGTATAATCAGAAAGCAGAATATGAAGATTTTTTGCTGAGACTGGTAAAAGATTAATTGCCAGTAAAAGGAATTATGCCATATAAAAAGAAAAGTGATAAAACACGTTTACACTGTCAAAAAAGAAGAAACTACAGAATGTGTGTTTTTGAGATGTAAAAGAATAAAAAGGTATGGGGAAAACTGCACAAAGAAGATTTTTTAGAAGGTATAAAAGTAGATAAAATAAACATGATATGATTAAATATGGATATTATAGAATAGAAGTAAAGGATATGTTAAAATAGATAAAAAGTTATTTTATGTCATATGGGCTATATGGAATCAAAGAATAAATGAAATTATGTTTAATATTAAATTTATTTTAGATGGTGGTTATGAAAAAAAGAGCTTGGGTCTAATAGGGATGAAAATTTTGTATTATTGTAAAGGAAATTATGAATATGTGTAAATAGATTTGTACAGCTATACATCTGTATATGTGTAGATATGAAAACATGATGTAAATAAGAGGGTTTGTTTTGTATATACAGTAGAGAGTTGAATTTCCGAACTTCAATTATCTGAAACGTCAATTATCCGAACCAGCCTTCCAAAGTTTTCGGGTAGGAAAAATTATTGAGTCTAAATATGTAAACATAATGCGTATTCACTTGAACATGTTTTTTGCGCTTGTAGCCACCTCGTATGTGAAACATATTCTTTATTGTCCACTGAAATCACTGAACGGTTGTAAAGTGTATTCCTGCATGTTGAAAAAAAACAAGATTTTAGAAGTTTTTTATCCAGTTCATTTATATGTTTGATTATCCAAACAGTTTATTATCCAAACTATCCTAGGCCCCAATTAGTTCAGATAATCAACTCTCTACTGTAAATAAAGGACCCCCCCCTACTCTTTTCAATAGGTGTTATGGGTGCTTTTGCATCCACCACAGCTACCACCAATTCAAGCAGATGGGGCCTTTGTTAAACATCTCATCTAAAAGACAGTATACTCAGGATAGCAGCACTCCCCTTATATTGAAGTGCAGTGTTGACAATCAATCTGCCTGTTGTGGTAATAGAACTCACAGCCTTCTCCACCAAAAGCAGTATGCTACCTGTTATGATACTAACATCAAATAAATAAAAAAATCTTAAATTATTTGATCAAGAAAGAGTGAGTGCATTCATCATTGCCAATGAATATGAGATAAAAAGGTTCTCTAGTTCTTGATTACAGATAGTAAAGCGTCCATATCTATTTCATTACAATTTGTCCTCTATCTCTTTTCATTTTCAGACATTATAACCCATTATTTTTACTTCATAGGTTCATAGGTTCATAGGTTCATACTAGGCTATCTGCCCAAGGGCATTTATAAGCCTAGCCCATAGTTATGTGGCTTTCGCCACCCCTTTAGTTTGAATAAAAACTATGCCTATCATTTTTCTGTGCCTCTGTCAAGCAGTGACACTGAAGTAATCCCTGGGGTATATCTGCGATCTCCCATCCATTGGTCAAGATTCCTCTTGAACAAGGCCAGCGAGGTGCTCTGCCTCACATGTACCGGGATTTTGTTCCACAGCATAGGGAGTCTCTGGGTGATGAATCTGTCCCTCCAGCACGTTCTATTTATAACCGTGTCAAGGTTTAAGTCTCCGCCCTTGTGGTTCTGAGGGATCTAGATTTTTGAGGTGAAGCATATTCATCAAATCTGGGTTTGACATGGCCTTATATGTCAGGCACAGGTCACCTCTGAGCAAGCGGTATGAGACTGAATAAAGCTGGAGTTCTTTCAGTCGGGCAGCATAAGACATATTTTTGAGACCCTTTATCCTTTTGGTGAGGAACTTTTGGGGCCTTTCAAGCTGCATCAGGTGTCTGGTCAGATACATTCCGAACGGGGCATTGTACTCAATCATAGGTCTAATGAGTGATGAGTACAGGGTACGATGACCTCCCTTGATCTAGATGTGAATCCCTTCATGATCAGGTGGGCGATATAGAAGGTTTTCCTAACTACTTTAGCAACATGAGTGCCAAACGAAAGACTACTGTCAACTTGGGTCCCCAGATCCCTGATGACTTTTACTGTGCTCAGTGGATTGCCACCTATATGGTAGCTAGGGTAACCTTGTTTTTCCCGAAGGGTATGACTATGCATTTTTGGCGTTTAACTTCAGGCCTTGGCTCTGGCACCAGTTGTCCGTTTCTGTGAGGCCCTTCTGGGGTATATCTGTGTCAGATGTGTTTTCGACTATGGCCCAGTTTGCAGTCATCTGCAAACTTTGTCAGCCATAACCCTCCTGTGTTTGCTTGTACTTCAGAAAAGTAGATGCCGAACAAGAGTGGACCCAGGACTGAGCCCTGTGGGACACCACTTGTGACAGGCTTTGAGTCTGACATGGCTCCAGCAACTCTGACCCTGTGGGTTCTGTCGCTTAGCCAGTTTGCAACCCATCTTGTGATGTATGGGTTTACATTCAAGCTGATGAGTTTTTCGATGATACCTGAGTGGGGTATTGTGTCGAAGGCCTTTGCCAGGTCGAGGTAGGCTGTATGGACTGCCTTTCCCTCATCAATGGCCTTGGTGACTGTCTCGAAAAAGTCAACCAAGTTTAAGAGGCAGGATCTGCCTTTGACAAAGCCAAACTGGGTTGGATCCAAAGTCTGCAAGTTCCCTATGTCTTTATTTATGAGTTCCATTATGATCCTCTCCATGGCTTTGCAGATAAGGCTTGTCAAGCTAATGGGGCGGTAATTTCCAGGGTCTGTGGAGGCACCGCCCTTATGAAGTGGGACCACAGTCGCGTGCGCCACTCCTTGGGTGCGTATCCTGAGGTGAGGCTAAGATTAAACAGCTGTCCTAACTGTGGGTTTAATTCCTCATTGAGTTCATGAAGCACACAGCCGGGGACACCATCCAGTCCCATGGATGCTGTGTTTTTTGCCGTAGTGAGGGCAGTTCTCACCTGGGCGTTGGAGATGTTTGGGGGCTACAATCCTCTGGAATAGATATCTCTCCTTTTGGGGAGGGGAGAAGTTTGCACTGAACCTGTCAGCCAGTATGTTAGCAATGTGTGTAGGTTCAGTAATTTTCACATCATTTTGAACTAATTCTGAGCATATCTGGGAGTTTCCTCCTAGGTTTCTAACATAGCTAAAGAAGGCCTTATGATTGTCTTTAGAGTCCTTGGCGATTTTTCTCTCAAAATTTGCCTTGGATGATTTTATGAGAGCTCTTAGTTTTTACTTATAATGATCAAAGGTGTCTTACCTTTCAAGGATTTTGCTCTATCTTGTAGTAGCTTCCTCCTTTTGTTGTAGAGCTTGTTTATGGCTGGGGTCCACCAGACTGGACGCTTGCCTTTGGTACAGAGAGTCTTAGTTTTGTTTGGGATTGCCTGATCCATGCAGTCCTGTAGGTGCTGGTAGAAGGCATTTGTAAGTGATTCAGCGGTTTGAGTAATGTTTACCACTGGCTCAGGGGCCTTAAAGGAGACCACACTAGTTTTTAGAAGTGTGAAATCAGCTTTTGAGAAGTTTTTCACTGTGGTCTTTTTTGTTTCAGGTGGGGGCGGGATGAGGACCTCCAGCGAGATTAGTTTATGATCTGATCTCACCAGTGAGGGGTATACTTCCGGTGTTGAACATTTTGATCCCATGTTCGTGATGATGAGATCAAGTATGTTTTCACCTCTTGTGGGGATGGTGACTAGTTGTCCCATGGCATTTGAGTTTACTTTCACAACTGTCCCTTATTTCACAATGTCTATGATATTTTGTCTTATTTCTGGTCTGTTTTTCTTGCAATTTGCAGATTACAGTCACTAAATGATAGCTAGAGTTTAGGATTTCATAACCTCTGGAAAAAATATATGCTAAAATATAACCTGTTATTCTAGTAAATGGGCTTTTTCTTTTATTATTGTTTTGGCTTTGGCCCTGAGTCTCATGCTATGAGACTGAAAGGTGGCAGTAGGGTTTGTATGTTGAAGAAAGTATCTTAACCTTTTGTTGTTTGCTCTGGATTTTGCAGGACTAGTGTACATTTGTTTGGCTACACTGCTTTTCATACAGATTTGTCATTGTATTCATTGTTTTGTTTGTTAGCCATTTTTAATTGTTTATTAGCTGGTCTCTTTGTTTTCTCTTATTTTGTTTGCAGTGCTTATTTGTTAAGTACTATAAAAATGAAGATGGGAACATTCTAGAGTTGACTGACTCAGTCAAACCAGTTAGGTTTTGAAATGGCTGAGTCAAAAATGAAACTTTAAGCAAAACAAGTAAAAATATAGTTGGAGTCACAGTGGAAGATGTTGAACAAAACATTTCTCCTTCTTTCACTAGTTTTGATTTCTAAGATAACTTGTTAAATCGATTAACAAAGCATGTTGTAACCAGCCGCAGAAGAGTCCCACATTGGCTTACTTCTTTTAGCCAAAGCATAAGGATGACACATGAATTGTATTGGCAGGAAATTGTGACTGTCTGAACACCAACACTGAATCAGAATGATGGTGAAAAATTTAAGGGGCTGGGTCATCCAAAATGCTTAGGAGCCTTGTACTGTGCAGTGGACTAATCCTTTTACATGTAGCTGAAGTGAGCGACAAGAAATTGGGTACAAAAGTCATTGATATCCTCAATGCACTTGGGACAGATAGAGATGAAAATGTTAACATAAAGACCATAGAGGCTATAGATGGTATGGTTGGGGCAATTGTGCAATATAGCTTCTGTGAGGTTAAGCAAGAAAATGACAATTTTAAATCTTATGATCCCTGTGTCAAGACTAAAAATGTTGATGAGCAACAAAAATTATACTTTAAAGTTTGCAAGTAAAAATCAAGATGACATCTCTGTGACTGAAGTAAAAAGTAGCTTTAAAGAGCAAGATAGGAGAGTTTCACAGTAATGCTTTACTTGTCAGACAGCACAGAGCTGTGAAGTGACTTAACAACACAGAGCAATGGATTACCTGAAAAAAGTAAACAGTGTGATGTTAGTAAAGGCTATCCAGATACATTTCACACAAGCATTTAGAAAAAAAAGTAACTTAGAGTACAAAATGCAGATTATGAGCAAAAAATTTTCCATGAAAGAAGAAGCTTGTAGTACTTGTAAACAAACGTTTTTATGCACATATTGACATTACAAAAGAAGTTGGATGTCTGTTTTGCCAAACGTGCAACAAAAAGAAGTCAGCAAAATGAAATGCTTATCATCTTTCTATATGACCAGGAATGGCTTCATATTTTAAAGACAAAGGGTGGTCCCTCCATGTCAAGTGAAAACTTTTTTTCAAGTTTAGATGGAGGTGAGAAATAGAATTGCAAAAAAACAGAATTTAAACTGGAGACCAGATATTTTTTTCCTCCAGCAGAACAGAAGGGCTTGGGTGAATGGCAAGAGTTATTTGAAATAACAAGAGGACTGAATATAATAAACTACAAACTTATTAAGACTGGTGACAAAAGGCCAGAAGAGAGGCATCATATCAATGTGCTGAAGCAATGGAAACAGGCATGTACCTCTGTAGTAAGTAATGGAGATGAGTAAGCCTGATGAATAGAAAAACATGGCTGCTATAACGGTATCTCAGTGTGTTTGCAGAACAACCATGAAGTAAAACTTTATGATGGACTTCCAGTCAAAAATTGGTGTGTTAGCTTTTGTAAGTTTAGGAGATGAATTTTCATTGGGTATCAATATATCTTACTTTCCAAAAGCCTTTTCAACAATTTACTCCCCCACCAATGAAAAACAAGAACCTTCATCCTCAGATCTATACCATTTAGCCCATTATGCAGCAACCTTTCATGTTTCTGATATTTCAATAAAACAGACCAAGTCCCTGCTTTTCAAATTTAGCAATTCAGGATCTAAATCTAGTAATCTTTATCCTGTCGTCCTAAATCCTGCAGCTGAAAAAAAGAAAAAACATTAAACCCCTTAACACATCTTTAACCTCTCTCTCTCTCTCTCTCTCTCTCTAACAAAGTTACAGGACAATTTCCCTCAGTTATGCACTTGGTCCACTTCTAACAAACTCCTAATTAACCCCAAGAAAACCATTGTCACTGTCTTTACCTCAGTGAAAAATTACTCACTATTCCTCCTATTCTCTTAACAGATATTAATGAGGACAATGTCGAAAGTCAGTAAACAGAGGTACCTATGACAAATACTCAGCCCTATATTTTTCTTTGCCACAAACATATTTTATAACTAATAAAGTGCTTACTCAAGTAAAACTGTGTTACAAGATCAGTCACCTCCATAATTTTTAATACAGAAACTTGTGTATGGCCTTCCTTTTTTCAGTTTGCATTCAGACCACAACAGTTATAGAATACTGACTGCTGAGACTAAAATCTGCAGGTTCATTCTTTTAACAGACTCCTAGATGCACCATTGCAATTTGCTAAAAAATTCCAGTTGGGTTTCAGTGCCGCCTAGGGACACTTTTTTTCTAAGTACTCTAATTTACAAGGTGCTGAAACATGGACAATGCTCCCCTTTTAAAATGTAACTACCTTTACAAGACAACCTTAGGTAGTCAGAAGAACACAGGACAACAATTTTGCTATAGAATGACCTCCATTTAAAACTGTTGTAGGTGAGAGGTCTTTCGCTACCTGAAACCACCTTCTGACAGATATTAAAAATCTAGAAACCATTGAAAGCTTCAAGGATGCACTTAAAACTTAAAGACTATTTTGTTTTGTTTAATCTACCTGCAACTGCTACCATGACAATGGTTATTTAACTTACTATCCCATATCATGAGTACTAGTATAGAATTAATAAACTTTGCTCAGCCTCTTAATGTGGTATCTTACAAGCAAATATTTCACACACACACACACACACACACACACACACACACACACACACACACACACACACATGTATATATATATATATATATATATATGTGTGTGTGTGTGTGTGTGTGTGTGTGTGTGTTTATGCATTACATGTATGACTGCATTGTATTTTATGCACATATTAGCTTGCATTTTGTATATTTTTTTTAATCCACCCTGACTGGATCTTTTAATATTACAGTCAATCTTATTAAGTTCCGAATTTTACTGTGTGCCCAATTTGTATATAATAATGTCAGTTGAAAGACTGAGCTTGGATCATTGGTGAAAAGCATCAATATACCAGTCCACTTACCTGGAGAACAAATAGTAAAGAAATAGATAACTAAATAAATAAACATTTCCCCCTTCAACTCATCTAGTGATATGCTGGTACTGACTACTGGATTTTGTTTACTGAAATAGTAGTGGTATTGCATAAAGGTCTTAAGTCCATTCCCTGTATACATTCTGTGTCATCCTTGCCTGACTGTGTGAGGCCTTTCCCTGAAGAAGCACCTGCGCAGATGTACTGCTGTCCACAAAAAGTTAATTAATGTCTGAAGTCCATTCCCTGCAGACATTTGACAGGGTTGTTGCCTGACTGTGCGAGGCTTTTCCCTCAAGCAGCACCTGTGTGGATGCACTGCTGTCCACAAAAAGTTAATTACTGTCTTAAGTCCGTTCCCTGTATATGTTCTGCTTGGATCTTGCCTGACTCTACAAGGCTTTTTCCTCAAGCAGCACCCACACGGATCTACTGTTGTCCACAAAAAGTTAATTAATGTCTTAAGTCCATTCCCTGCATACATGAGTGTAGAAAGCTTTTCCCTCAAGCAGCTCCTGTGCTGACCACAAAAAGTTAATGTATGTGTACAATTCAGATGTTATTCCATTAATTGTACAATCCACCAGCAGCTACAGCATATCACCGTAACACTCCCCTTGACTTTCCTCTTAGCAAACTGTCTCTGCTCCATTGCACTCACAGTTCCCAAAGTGTGGAAAATAGCCTACAACATCCCACTACACAAAGGTAGAACCTCTACACATATCTCCAACTACTGGCCAATAGCAATTTTATCTCCACTATCCAAAATTCTAGAGAGATGTACGCGCATCCAGCTCATGAAATACTTATTATGTAATAAACTTCTAACCAACTCCCAACATGATTTCCAACCCAGTCATAGTACCACTACTGTCCTTATAAGTTTCACAAACACAATCCACCAATTCAAAAGTAATGGTAAACTAGTATCTTCTGTCTTCCTAGACATATCCAAAGCATTTGATGCTAACTCCCATCAAAAACTCCACAATGACCTCTCAACCTAAATCAAAGGCAATCAGTCCTTGCATGGTTTCATAACTACCTATCTGACTGACAACAAGCTGTTAAATGGCACTGCAATCTCTCCTCTCTGTTACCTGTCAGCATGGGTGCTCTACAGGGTTCAATTCTAGGGTCACTCCTTTTCAGTATCTTCTCCAATAAATTACATACTGCTAATCACGTCGCCAATATCAAACAGTATGCAGATGACTCCAAACTCATCTGAGCTGCACCCTGCCTTTCTCAAGTGCAAGAATTAACCCAACACTCATTCTCAGCTGTAGAATCTTGGCTTCTATCAAGTAATTCTTAATCCCAATAAAACTAAACTTATGCTCTTTTTGAATAACAATACCCCTGCCTATCCTCCTTTCTTATCTGTTCATCCAACAATACCAAGGCAGATACTGCATCCCAAACTAAGCTGCTTGGTGTCACAATTGGTAATAACATGAAATTTGATAAACACCTATCATTAAATAGTTTCACAAAAAACTAGGTTCTCTGTATAGAATCAAACCATACCTCACCATTCCACTCGACAGCCTTTTGCCAAGACTCAACTACTCTCTACCATACTTTATGCCACTCCTGTCTTCACCAATCTGAAGAAAACAGACCTAGCAAAACTTGAAGCCTGCTACAAGATTGCCAGTTTTCCCACAGACTCCCCATATAGATCCCACCATTGTGCTGCATTACAGCTCAGCTGGTTAGAACTACCTAATCTCTTAACTTTCACCCATCTCACAACTGCCCACAGCCTGATATAACAACCTGGTAGGTCAGCAATTCAAAACCTACTACAGCCCTACTCTAATAAAAGTCTCCTTAGATCTTCTGACAGAGTTCTACTACAAGTAACAAAATCTAATAAGAGTTCTGGGGATTCTCTCTACTCTAACCATATCTCCAGAGCTTGGAACTCTATCCCTCAACACGTCCTAACTGCTGCAAAATCCTCACAGTTCAAAAAAACCTTTACAAACTCACTTAACTAACTCCTGGCTTTGCTTATGCACATCTCCTGGCTAAATACCATCTCTCCTGCACTGTAGCTTTCCCACTAATACCTCTCCAACCTCAGATGTAAATTTTCCTATACATTATACTGTCAGTGTCCTATCCTTCGCTCGTACCTGTCATACTGCTCCTAATTCTTCTGCTTTCCACCCCACCTTAACTTGCATTCCTCATCTGTATATCTTGATACCCTTTGCTCAACATACCTCACTTTCGTTTTCCTTATACCGAAGTACTCCTTTATGTCAGACGTAATCGTAACCCATCTCTCTCAGTATTCCCTTTACTGCCTTACCCAACATCTTTCTCTTGTTTCTCTACTTCCTCTACTTCTCTCCTCTCATCACAATACTTTCTCTTCAGCTATGCCTGAGACAATGTTTTATACATATACTACAAATGTCATCTATACCTGGATCATGGAAATCTAACATACAAAACTCTTGGCAAGTTTGTATTATACATTGTATATAAATGCTTGTCTAACAGTATGTATTTATCTACTTTTATGCATAATATGGGATTCCTTGAACTTCCAACAATTGTACTTTGTATACAATCTGTGACTGTTTATTTTTGTACGAGAGCTTTTCTCCCCAAGCCTCCAATGAAAATGGGCACCTGTCCAGTCTGAACATCCCAGTAAACAAATGTCAAATAAATAAATAAATGCATAAACAAATAAACAAACAAATAAATAAATAAATATGCATCTATACTTAAACCTGTAGACATCTTTAAATGCACATAATAAATATATATGTATACGTAACACACTCACAACATCTTGCCTTTGGTAATTGGTTAATGTGCCTTGAAAAGTATATAAAGTGACTTGTAATGTGCCTTGAAAAGTATATAAAGTGACTTGTGTTTATAAATTTTTCTCAGCACTTTAGATAGGAAACTCCCTGTATTAGTCAATTAGTAAGAAGTTGGTTGCTGATGACTACTTATATAAGTGAAGGTTGCCTGGCGGTTTGTAGGAAGATACCTGGCAAAGGAAAATCATGAATTTGATTCTTAAGATGGACATATATCTTGTGTACAAATACTAGTTCTGATCAAACAATATACAGCTGGAAGACCCATTCTAGGATTACTGTGGAATTAACCTACACAAGCTCAAGTTAAGACTTTTCTGTTTGGTGGAGAAAAGGGCTAGGCCATATAGGGCTTGTAGCTGTGGCTTTCAATTTAATAGCCTACGGTTGGAGGCTGGAGAGGTTGTTTGGGATTGCACCAAAATGTTGCAGCACTTTTCTGATCTGCAAGGTTTTGTAATAAGATGCTGTACATATTGTACATAGATTTCTAAAAACTGTGCCAGAGTGGGCACATTTTTCATTTTCATTTCTGTCTGTAGTAATAGACCTTTTTTATCAGCTAGTACTTTATGCATTTTATCATACTTAGACTGTTGTAGAATGTAGGCAGCTAGACCAAGGACCTGCAGAAATACTCTTCCTCAGTATGACTCTACTACCAAATACATGACCTATTTGAGCTAGTGTTTCATGCGATTATTTCTGTCAAAAATATCCCCAGGATTCATGAAACAAAATCTTCCATGAAGGAACAGTGTAGCTGCTCCTGTACGGGATATGGCCACCGAGCAATTCAGGAAACAGCTGATCTGACGTGCCCAAGCCTGCCGACACTGTTCCTGCATGGAAAGCCATGCAGAATGCCAATTACCTCATTTGCTGGTGAAAAACTATGCAAACGAGGTGAATTAGCAATTCAGGAAGCAGGCAGGCATCCATGCAGGAACAGTACTAGATGCAGAAGTGTGTTCGGTTACTAAGCAAACACATTTCTGCAAATACCAAAATGGAGGCATGACAGCTCAAATAAAAGCATGTATTACAAACTTTAGGTATGCCAATGGGCAAATATATGGCCATTGGCATGGGAAAGTGTTTAATTTAATAAAAAATCAAAGTATTTTTTTGTCCGATCTCAGCCATTTAAGTATAGAGCAGCAGCACGCAAACGGGATCATGCCGAAAATAAAAAAAAATGTAAAATCTCAATTTTAGGGGAAATCTGCATTTTGCCATTATAGTTAATGGCATGCAGAATCAAAACATTACCACAGAACACTGGTTGTCAAAGGGAAAGCCTCTGTGTCAGAGCAGTAACTATGGACTAAGGCAGTGCGGTATGCAAATGAGGGGAAATTTACTGAATCACAAAATATTCTAAGTCCACACACGGCACCTAACCGTGTAGGTGCTAGAATAGGAGAGTGTAGGCAGGAGGAGCAGCTAAGATGGAAAGGGGTTATTTCATGCTTGCTGTAAGCACATTGGAGCTCTGTTGCCCAGGTTTGCACTTAGCTAAGCACAGTTAAGCAAGGGTGTGTGTCTGAGGCTGTAATGTCTTACACCATGAAACGAAGAGCGTGTTCGTGTCCAGGGAGGGCCATTTCTGCTGACATGTGTTTACCTTAGCTAAATAGGTGTGCACAGCATGCACTGGGACTTAAACCAAAAAAAAAAAAAGGAAATAGCAGCACTGTTTGCATTTAGGCAGCGGGTTTGCGCGCTGTGGCTCGGGTCTTAAAAGGGGTGGAGATGGGAAGAGGGAAAAGAAAAAAGGGAAACAACAAAATACAGCCACTCAAATATAAGTAAATAGCTGGCCAGTGGAATGTCTGAAAGTCAGCCAATCACACAGGTAGCATCTGCAGCACACTACTATAAACTATGCAGACACCTTCCAGTCTGTTTTTTCACACAAACTCTGCACCATAGGTGTACGCATACAGGGGAATTTTAACTGAAAAAAATAGCAAAAAATGTTAGGGGCTGCTGTTGCTTTGATCTATCAGTATGTGCAAGAGGCAGAGGGTGTTGAGGAGGATAATGCTGACAGCCGACTCAGACCAAGGAGGAAGATAAAAGTGTTCAGACCCAGGGTAACCTACCAGAGGCTACATGATCTGGAGATAGTACAGCACTACTGGGTGGACAGAGACATACTTCAGCAACTTATTGAGCTATGCTGGCCTCACCTCAGACACAGAACCTACAGAGTGGAGCCCATTATAGTGGATATCAATGTATGTGTAGCCTTAAGAATCCTAGCTACAGGCACTTTCCAAAGACCAACTGGGGATATCATGGGGGTCTCACAGACATCTGTGTCCAGAATACTCCACCAGTTCCTGTATGCCATGCGACCACATGCTGCTGAGCAAATTTACTTCCCTAGCACCCGTGAGGAGAGAACCAGCAATATGTGTCTCTACCAAAGTGTAGCAGAATACCCGGAGGTACTGGGTGCCATAGATTGCACGCATATCCACATCAAATCACCACCCAGTGACCAGGGTAGGGTCTATCTAAACTGCAAGGGGTTCTACTCCATCAATGTGTATTGCCCAGAGCATTAGCATGAATGTGTGTGTTGGCAGCCCTGGAAGCTATCACAACTCCATCTGGCATTCGTCACAGCTGTACCAGGCATTTGGCAGTGGGGACATCCCATATGGCCATCTGGTGGGGGATGCTGGCTATGCACTGGAACCGTGGCTGATGACACCCATCAGAAATACACACACACCAACACAAGAATGCCATAACGCGGCACACACACAAACCATGATCAAAGTAGAACATGTGTTTGTGATGCTCAAGTCATGGTTCCACTGCTTTGACATATCCGATGGATCCTAGCAGTACTCTCCAGCCACATGTGCACACATGTTCATAGTATGTACCATGTTACACAATATGATCCTGCGGAAACAGCTGCAGCAGGAACAAAATAGGAAAGGGACACACAACCCCCCACCATTGCCAAGGTTTCCACAGGCACAGAGGGACTCGGAGGAGGAACATCCTAAGCCTGCTCCTGTAGGCAGATGTAGGCATGCCCTGTATGCTGTCCTTGGCAAAGAGGCAAAGCATAGCACATACACTGACACTGTAGGGCCTGAGGGACTGATATCTTTCTCTGTCTCACACACAGAGTAAAATGTATGCCAAACATCACACCCCCTATACCTTACCATGTATAGGCAGTGTACTGCATCCATCCAACATAGTCAGCCCTCATGCACTGTCCTCACAACTGCCTCAGACACAAGGTAAGCCAGTCTTCTTAACAATAAATGAATGGAGTAGAATGTTCTGATAGCATATCTATGGTATTGATCCAAGCATGCAAGGGAATGGGGTGGCTTACTGGGATAGCAGTAGACAACTGACAGTTATGTGGGACAGCAGGAAGTGTATAAACAGTACCGGCTTACCCACACTATGCAGTACCACCCTAGTTGTCAAATACCACTGCAGTATATGTGGTGAGACAAATAACTGGAGGGTGGGTCATAGGTCACATGCATGGATGTCAAAGTGGGGGTCCCATACTCACCCCCAGCCTCACCCAGCAGATCAGCTATAGAAAACCATACAGAAATGTCTTGAAAAGGCCCCCCACATGGCGACATCCTTGAAATTCCCACCTACAGATTTACACAGTGATATCACAGGAGTTCTGGCAGTGGCAGTATGGCTCTGAAAGGTAAGAAGTCTGAAACTAAAAATGTCTATGCCAGAACAATCTGACCTGTGGCCAATACTGTTATGCCTGTAGTCTCAGAGATGGGGCACATCACTATGCTGAATGGGACCAAAATGTTAAGCATGTAGCACAGTCTGTAAAAATGTGTATTGAGGACAGATGTGTCTCCCCCCCACTCATAGTCCCATAGAAATACAGTAACATGTCCCTAGCCTTAAGCAGCATCCAGCTGACAACTAGAGTGATGGCTCAAGATGAACATAAAGCAATTGTCAGTAACACCCAGTCAACTTACTGGTGCCATCCCAGGGGTGTCTACTGCCAGCAGCCTGGAAACATATGATCATCAGAATGCACTGCCTTGCTACAGATGGCCTGCATCTGTCACACCTGGCCTACAGGCCTCCAGCAAATGCCCATGCCTCACCCACAGTGCCCTGTTAGAGAGTGTCATGGGGTCCATGACACCAACATAACGCAGTCTACAAAATGCAAAGAAAGGCCATGCTGCTAACTGCTAGGAGCAAATCTGCCAGCCTCAGAAAGCCAGAAATCTGGACAAAGCCATGAATAATGGGTTGATAAATGTCCAAAGAGAAGGACACCTTTGAAATATTGCTCTAATAATGTTAGAAAGTTGATAGAATGATTGTATTAGCATGGAATGTCTGAATGTAATGAAGTCTGAAACTGCAATGTCAACTGCCAGTAATATTTGACTTCAACCCTGAGTAACTTGCAAAACACTTTTCCTTGAAAATCACACTAATTTGTGTAAGAACCAGATATATGAGTCATGAATCTAGACATTCTGTGATAGTCTGTACACTTGACAGGCAGGACTAGAAGACTAAACATGAGAATGCACTCATTGCAGGCAGTCCTAACCCTGTAAGATGGTGACATGTCTGCACTCACAGAATCCTGGCCCACAGCCATGGGGAGTAACACACTCTTCCCTGATCACTCATCCTATGCAACATCCTGACCCCAAAATGTGGCCAGCCAAGCCAAATGAGGTGGGCCATACATATATGTGAGACACACACACACCTCCAGGCTTGTCAAACAGTCTGACACACACAAGACCCTCCAAGTGCAGTAAACCTTTGGAAGACCCCTCTGCAAAGTACTGGTAGCTATAGGCCATCATATATCACCCAGGACCCCACCCCCACATATCCTATCCCCTACAAATCTATCTGGAGTCTGCCTGTCACACTGATCCTACCTGACTTATATTACCCAACCGTGGACTGGAAATCAGACCATGCCAGAACAGAAATTCACAGAGATTCCACCATTTTAATATATCACCAAGGTGCTGGACCATTTCCACAGCTCCAGCAGTCAATTGGCTGTAGACACACACCTCTCAACAGGCTAGATTGTGCAAGAATGCCTAGCATTTGGCCCATAATATTGATGCGTGCATCATCCATCCTGTATTCCTCAGGTAAATCACTGTGATGATCTGAGGAGGTATTTCATGAGGTACTGAAACAATACATGACCGTGTCAAATGTCATATATGTCAGATGTCTGCTAAGACAAACCCTGTAACCCTAGCAACCCATACATTAATAAAATAAATAGTCACAATCACCATATGGCCCATTTTCTCCTCATTTTGATAGGCTATCTCCAGATATCCTGCATCAACAGGTTGAGAGGCATGGCTGTAGCACAAAACAAACCAGACTGGAGTACAACAATCTCTGGAATGGAGACCCACATTTACTATAGAAGGTCACACTGGGCATGTTCATACACTTAGAGAATTGTCAGTAGGATCTAGGAATTAACAGGCCTTTCCCACCAAGTGCACTTCCCATTGCCCTACTTTAGCAGTCCTAAAGATGTCTGTTGTCATAAAAGTACCTTTCATCAGACCTCACCCCTATAAGATCTGTGGTGTGTGTGATAGATGTGTAACTCTGTAGTGCAAATAACTAGTTAGGTAGGAGTTCCTGATCTCAGTCCTGTCAAATGTAATGTAAAGTGTATGTGTGCTTATAAGTTAAAGATTTTGGGTCAATTCAAACCCAGTACAGTTCCCATTGCCCTACTTTAGCAGTCCTGCAGATATCAGTCACCTTTGGAGTCCCTTTCATCAAGCTCCCACCCTATAATCTCTATGGCATGTGTGATAACTGTGTAACACTGTAGTACAAATAACTAGTTAGGTAGGAGTTCCATTATCAGTCTTGGCAAATATAAAAGTGTGTGTGTGTGTTTATAATTTAAAGATTTTGGGTCAATTCAAACCCAGCACACTTCCTATTGCCCTACTTTAGCAGTCCTGCAGATATCAGTAACCTTAGAAGTCCCTTTCTCAGGCCACAGCCCTATAAGCTCTGTGGTACGTGAGATAACTGCATAACACTATAGTATAAACAACTAGTTATGTAGGCATTCTAATCTCAGTCCTGGCAAATGTAAATGTGTGTGTGTGTGTGTGTGTGTGTGTGTGTGTGTGTGTGTGTGTGTGTGTGTGTGTGTGTGTGTGTGTGTGTGTGTGTGTGTGTTAGGCCACAGCCCTATAAGCTCTGTGGTGCATGGGATAACAGCGTAACACTATAGTATAAATAACTAGTTAGGTAGGCATTCTAATATCAGTCCTGGCAAATGTAAAAGTGTGTGTGTGTGTGTGTGTGTGTGTGTGTGTGTGTGTGTGTGTGTGTGTGTGTGTGTGTGTGTTTAAAAGTGAAAGATTTTGGGTCAATTCAAACCCAGTACACTTATTGCCCTACTTTAGCAGTCCTACAGATATCAGTCACCTTAGAAGTCCCTTTCGTCAGACCTCAGCCTATAAGGTCTGTGGTGTGTGTGATAACTGCGTAGCACTATAGTGTGAATAACTAGTTAGACTGGAGTTTTTATCCCAGTTTTAGCAAATGTGTGTGTAGTTTAATGTATGTTGTGGCCTCTCTCATCTAGTACATCACCCATTGCCATACTTTACAAGAGCGGGTGATGTTCGTAACCTTAGAAGTACCTTTGGCGGCCTTCACTCTATAAGTTCTGTGGCACATGCAATAAATGTGTAACACTATAGTAGTAATAAATAGATAGGTAGGGATTCTAATCTCAGTCCTGGAAAGTGTGTGTGTGTGTGTGTGTGTGTGTGTGTGTGTGTGTGTGTGTGTGTGTGTGTGTGTGTGTGTATGTAAGAACAGTATCCTGTCTGTGGTGGGGTTGTTGTGTTTGTCTGAGAACCATATCCATTGCGAGTGGGGTTGATATGTTTTGCTGTTGCCCACCCAGTATATGTTCCAAAGTCCACATTACAAGGCCCACAGTTGTCATCCACTGTAGAGGGACCTGTGGAAACTCTGCTGCCCTATAAGCATTGTGCCTTGTGCAATAACTATCTGACAGTATGGAATAGATAACAAGAGAGGCAGCCTATCTAATCTTTGGATATCACTCCCTACTCAGGAATCATACACAAACACACTCAGGTAGGCAGCAACCACACCTGTGTAGGTGGCCTGCAAACTAGCTCACAGATGGAACCCACAGTGTGAATGCAGCAGACTCCATGTCAGACTGCTGGACCTGGGTCCCCTCATGTTTGGGATCCACACCTCTGAGGACAAGCCTAAACTGAAGATGCCCTGGCTGACAATGTTTGCAGATGACTACAAGGTGGGTGCTATTATTACCCCCCCCCGACGTGAGGTTGACATCCTTCACAAAGGCATCTCTGAGACCAATGACTGTTTTCAGAACCCTGGACATAAGCTGAATGCCAGCTGATGTGCCATCATCCTGTTTGGGTACGACATGGTTCCCATAAAGTAATACATTGATAGTAGTCCACTGAACACTGATGTTGGAATGAGGGAAATGGAAATACAGGTTGACAGTGAGCTCTTTGTTGACCACCACAGTGCCACTGTTTTGCGAAAGTCCTTCAATATGTCACTTCTCCTGAGTAAGGGTTTTCAATCCGGGAAGTAAAAGGACAGCGTTTCACTGTACTCTCGCCTCAGTAGGCCAATCAATGTGTACTATGGCCAATTTCCCATGTACCCCATTGGACACCTGCAACAATAGGAGAGGCTGCAAATGTACCTCACAAAGAGGATCTTAGGTACTACACACTTGCCCCATATGGACAGACTCCAGCTCCAATGAATCTCTGTCTTATATTGGCTACTTAGGTGCGATCTCTGCCTGACATACACAGCCATGTCTGACCCAACCCTGTCAGGAATGCTACATCCAAAGAAACCAATCTGTCCACACAACATGCCCCACATACCTCAACCCCATCCTCACAATCAACAGGACATGCTGGAGGGATAGGTTCACAACCCAGAGACTGGCCATGTTATGGAATTGACGTCACATACATGTCAAGCAGAGCACATCACTCGCCCTTTTCAAGAGAAATCAAGAGGAGTGGATGGGGGATAGATTAACCACCCTGGGGATCATTCCAGTGATGATACTCAGTAGACACACTGGGGACTATTGTCAGGTGGCATGATGCTAGTGCATTCACATGGGCTAGCCTTGTAAAGCCTCCATGGCCATTTGCCACATACACACCTATGAATGTTTGAACCTATGGATCTCAGTACTGTCAAATGTGTGTGTGCGCATTAGTGTGTATAAAAGTGTTTGTGCATGTGTAAACATGTGGAATAAAGTAGTGGGTGGCCCGTCTCACCCAGTACAACTACCGTTGCCATACTTTACAAGTGCTGTAGATGTTAACTATATAGGTACCTTGGGACACTCCCCAACCTATAAACTCTGTAGTGTATGCAGTAACTGCATAACACTATAATACCAAAAACTACATAGCTAGGGGTTCTAATATGGGTCCTGGCAAATGTGTGTGTGCATTATTGTGCGCAAGTGTGTATTTGTGTAGGTTACAGTATTTTGTGGCTTCTCTCACCCAGTACATCACCCATTGTCATTATTTACAAGGCCTGGTGATGTTCCTCACCTTAGAAGTACCTTTGGAGAAATGTCACCCCATAACCTCCATGGCGCATGTGATAAATGCGTGGCAATAAATAAATAGGTAGAGGTTCTAATCTCAGTCCTGGCAAATGTGTGTGAGAGATGAGTACCTTGTTTGTGTGAGAGCGACATTCATTGGATGGGCATGGTTTTATATTTTATGCCATGGTACTCACAGTACACACTCTTAGGTGTACTGTATGATGTCCACTGTTCAGATCAACCATAGTGGTATCTGTAGACACTCCACAGCTCTATAAGCCCTGTGCAACAGTATGGAATAGTATGGTACGAATAACTAAGATAGGTTGGTCTGCTAATGTAAATACTGGCAAGTGTGTTTGTGTGTGTGTGTGTGTGTGTGTGTGTGTGTGTGTGTGTGCATGTGTGTGCATGTGTGTGTGTGTGTGTGTGTGTGTGCGTGTGTGTGTGTGTGTGTGTATAGCAGTGGTTGTGAGTATGTAGACTTGTATGTGACACTATTATTAGTATTCTCGCACCCAGGACAGCCACCATTGCCATACCCCACAAGGTCACATGATGTTATTCATCTTACAGGTACCTTGTAACACTCATCACACTAGTAGTCCTGTGCCACTTGCAATAACTGCATAATAGTGTGGTACCACAATTTGATGGGTATGGGATCCAAACACAACCCTGGTAACTGTGATCCAGTGCGTGCATGTGTGTGTGTGTGTGTGTGTGTTTGTGTGTGTGTGTGTGTGTGTGTGTGTGTGTGTGTGTGTGTGTGTGTGTGTGTGTGTGTATGAACCGTATTCTCTGTGTGTTTGGTCAACACAATATTCTCTGAGGTTGAGGGTATTAGCAATGTGAGGTGTGCTGCACCTACCACACTTACCAGTGTCCACTCTACTAGAGCTGATGTCAACCACCATAGACCTAGATACAACCCCTCAGCCCTATAGGCTGTGAGGCACATGCAAGAACTGTTACACAGACCTGGGAAATTTGTGCAGATACAGCTGTACCTTGGCAATGACATGGTTGATGTGTCACAACACTGCCATACCCCCCATTGGTGATGTCTGCTGGGCCACTTCCTGCTGACACAAACAGACACCTGAAACACAAACAGAATACAGCATGTGAGAACACATTCACTTAGTGTTACTAACACCAATACTGCATCATGGCTGAAAAGGTACACACACACTCTGATGTGTAACCATTATAAATGCCAGATGACAGCACCTTACACAGCATTAAATAGCTACACTCTACTAAAGTCAGCCTTTGCATCTGACACATATTAGCATGTCCCTGCATCAGTAGTATGGATGGTAGGGATGTGGCACTGGTATTATCATATGCACAGGGTTGTTGTGTGGGTTTGCCAGAAGCCTAGGCTGGGCCACATGGTTGACATCATGTGTGTGTGTGTGTGTGTTTGGGGGGGGTGTTCATTAAATTGGCTGTGCACGGGTGGTGAGTGTGTGTGTGTGTGTGTGTGTGTGTGTGTGTGTGTGTGTGTGTGTGTGTGTGTGTGTGTGTGTGTGCGCGTGTAGAGGTGACTTGTCTGATGGTGATGTGTGTGTTTGTATGTACACAGTCATGCCATGTGAGCGCCCTACACAGAGGTATTTTGGACAGCTGTGGGACATACATGGCAGGGTGTACAGTTCACTGTCTCCGGCCATGGACACGGGAACTGGGCCTGCCAAGGGTATCACCAGCACTGATTGCTATCTACCTGTGTCCTTAGATCTCTTACCACACCTTGGGGGTAGAGTGGGCTACTGTCACTGTGGTTGTTCATGGGCACCATGTTTTTCCTAAAGGGAATGATGGTGCACTTTTTAGCATTGAGCTTAAGACCATGGTTATGGCATCAGTTGTTAGTCTCTGTGAGACCTTTATGAAGGATGTCTACATCAGCTTGAGAATCAATAACAGCTCCCAGTTTGCAGTCATCCAAGAATTTGGTTAACCAGAGTCCCTTTATGTTGGCTTGCACTTCAGAGAAGTAGATGCCAAACAAGACAGGACCCAAGACAGATCCCTGTAGGGCTCCATTTGTAACTGCCCAGTAGTCAGATTTGGAGTCCACTACTTTCACTGTGTGGGTTCTGTCTGTGAGCAAGTTAGCAACCCATCTTATGACATAGGGGTTAATACCGAGGGTAGTGAGCCTATCTATGATATGCCTTGGCAAGGTCAAGGTAGGCTGTATGGACTACCTTGCCTTCATCCACCACTGGTGACAGATTTAAAAAAGTCTATCAGGTTGAGCAGGCATGATCTGCATTTCACAAACCCAAACTACTAGGGGTCCAGGGCTTGAAGGTTCCCTATATCCCTATTTATAAGGTCCATAAGGATGTACTTCATGGCCTTACAGATCAGGCTCATCAGGCTGAAGGGGCGGTAGTTACCAGGGTCAGTAGCCACTCCCCCTTTGTAGAGTGCAATGGCTGTAGTGGTGCGCCATTCGGTGGGAACAAAGCCTGAAGTGAGGCTGTGGTTGAACAAAGTGCTCAGGTGTGGTGACAGTTCCCTTTGTAGTTCATATAGAACACAGCCAGGTATATTATCATGTCATGGAAGCTGTATTTTTGGCTTTGGACAGCACGGTTTCTACTTGTGCTGCCATGATATTAGGGATTTGGCATTCCTCGGGTATTGGGATGGGCCCTTTAGGGGGTGAAGGGGTGTTAAAGTTTGCACTAAACCTATCAACCAAGATATTGGCAATATCTGTTGGTTCAGTATAAGTGGTGCCATTGTGAAGTAGCTCAGAACACATCTGCGTATTGTTATGCAGATTCTTGACATAGCTAAATAATGTCTTGTGGTTATCTTTAGTATCTGTAGCAATTTTGTTTTCATAACTATTTTTGGAGAGTTTGATGAGGGATCTTAGTTTTTTGCTGATATTTACAAGGGAATTTTTCCAGTCTTGGGATTTTACACTTTTCAACAACAGATTTTACTTCTGTTATAGAGTTTGTTAATGGCAGGGGACCACCAGATTGGCTTTCTTTTTTTGGAGGACAGGATCTTGGTTCTGTTTGGTATGGCCCGATCCATGCACTTGTGTAAATGCTCATACAGTGCCTTGGTGTATGATTCAGCAGCCGTACACCCCATTCCCCATTTGCATGGCTGACATGAAGTTTGTCACTTCTGTATTTGAAAGCTCAAAATTGACTTTGGGAAATTCTTCACTGTGGTTTCCTTCATGGGGGTGAGGGTGGGATTTGGATATAGACCATGATAAACATGGGTCAGAACTAACCAGGGAGGAGTTGATTACTGGTGTACAGCAGCAGTCCCCCATGTTTGTAATGACCACGTCGAGAATGTTTCTACCTCTGATACGGGTGAGAATGAGTTGGTCCAAGGCATTGGAATTAATGAATTGTAGAAATCTTTGGGCAAATGAGTTGGTAGAGGAGTAATTTTCCCCGCTGATGTAGGGGTAGCTAAAGTCCCCCAGTATAAGGGTATTAGGTTGAACCTTAATGCTTTCCTGAGTGTTCAGGAATACAAAGTGGGAGTCTTGGGACATTGTGGGGATCTTTAGCAGGCTACATCCTGGATTGCAGTTTTATCCAGTGTTAGCTGTACTTGAAGTATCTCTGATGCATTATGTTGGGCAACTAGTCTGGAGGTGTGTGTATCTTTTATGAAGATGGATACACCACCACCTTTGGGGCTTTGGTCCACAACTCCGTTAGACCTTTGGTCCAGATTTAGGGGGCGAATGTTGTGATATGCATTGTAGCCTGGTAGTGCTGGGCTGCTCTCCGGAGTCTTGAACCAGGTCTCTGTTACTACACAGAGGTCGATGTTCTCAAGTTTAAGGAGTGACTCGAGTGAGTGCATTTTGAGATTTAGACTTCTAGTGTTGAGTAGCATAACCCTCAGGTTGCGTTTGCTTGCAGTTGCTATGGTGGCAAAATTGTCTTCAGGGCATTGCCTAATAAAGGCACTATGGGGGTGGCAAGAGCCTTGGCCACTATCCAGAATCCCAGGGGTGACAGATGCAGGCCATCTCTGGCAAAGCATCAAGGTCTGTCAATCATGTAATCTCAGGCAGACAGATACTGGATACCCTTTGAATGACATGAAAACATAGCCAATTGATAAAGTTAATCATTTTCTGATTGTACTGTGGTATCATTCTGGGAGACGGTAGGATGCTTCTCAGGTCTAGGGTCATACCTGCCTGGGCTACAAGATCAGAGAGCTCCTCCATGTCTCTTTTCATGTAGTCCAGGGAGGCATGTCTTAGGTCATTTCAGTTTCAGAACTCACATCCTTCCAAACATGTATGCTGACACAAACCCTGTTACTGTAGCAACATTCTACATTTATAACTGCAGTACATACATTATGTCCCTAGTCTTGGCCCATTGTCCCCCCATTTTTACTGCCTTTGTCCAGATTTGTTGCACTAAGAGGTGGAGAGGTACGGTGCTGGGTATGACTCCACTACATGTTATTTGCATATATATATATATATATATATGTATATATATAT
This sequence comes from Protopterus annectens, assembly GCF_019279795.1. NCBI lineage: Eukaryota > Metazoa > Chordata > Ceratodontiformes > Protopteridae > Protopterus > Protopterus annectens. The sequence continues at coordinate 232,794,333 of NC_056744.1, forward strand.
ATATATATATATATATATATATATATATATATATATATATATAAAACTATGGTGTACAGGGTCCTGGGTTTGACATTTGACAGGACTGATTGTTTTGTTGCTGGGTAGAACAGGGGCTGATGTATGCATAGTGATTAAGGCACTTTTAAGCAAATGTAAGTGGGTCTGCACAGGCTTGTGTGAAGCTAAGCGACACTTACATATGGTTAAACCTAGAGGTGCTTACTCCATTTTGGCTTCCCTTAGTAGTGCTCAAACATACTTAGCTACACTAATTATTGCTAAGCATTTAGATTTAAGCAATGCTTACACCGGCTAAGCATAGCCGAGCAAAGCTTAGCATTGTTCAGTTTTCATTTTATGGACTATCAGGATTGTGGGGTTGATTCCTTATTAATGACATCTTATGATATGTATGTTTATCTTCCATAATATCCTCCTATGTACTTTCATTATATTATATGCTTTTGTGGTTATACTGTATGGGACACTTGTGTTTATATGGAGGTTTCACATCTGTACTACACTGACACCTCACATTTGGATCTGCTACACTACCCTGGTTAACAAATATATATTATTCACTGCCTATTTAGAAAAAAAAAAAAGATACTTTAGTGCTGTTTTCACATATAAAATAAATAGACTGCATAGGGGCTTGAACAGTGAATAACTGCATGCTAAGCAAAAGCTCTAACTACTACGGTATTTCACTTAGGCTACTTTGTCTGTATATTTCTATTTAGCTCCTTTGGATGTTTAAGCTATGCTAAACACAGCTGCACAATGTACACACCCACAAAGCTATGCTTAAAGTTTATTGGAGACGGGGAAAAATGATTTGCTTTATTTTTCTTAGTTTATGGATGTGCACATAGCTAACAGTCATATATCTCCATCTCTTAGAGCATAAAATATGGACAAAGCCTTACATGATGGAGGGCAAAGAAGAACAGAATTTAAATATTGCTTTCACAAAGTTAGGAAGCTAGTGAATAATAGGTTTTGCATTAGCATGACTTACTTGAAGGCTGTGGAGTCTTAGACTCAAATGTTTGTCATTATTTAATGACTTTGAGCCTCAGCTCTTTGCCAGGACAGTAGAAGGAACACATCTGGCATATGAGGCACAAATTTGGACATTCTGCAAATATCTGTTCAGTTGGGGGCATGCTAACAGTGTCCGCAGACACTTTATTTGTTTTCAAAGTGCCGTGCAGCACTTCCTGATTGCGGGGGGTGTGTTTAATGTGTGGGCACTGATCGGACATCCTCCCCTGTTTTCGTTCATGGATCATGCCCATGCAGGTTTTACAGCAGCACGTCTTCATCAATATGCAAGGTGTGCTGCTGTGCTGAATGGGCATGATCCTGTCTATGCAAGAATAGACGTATCCTTGCATGGAGCTTTCATGAATCCCAGGGTATTTCTTTCTGCTGTGTCTTGATGTGTTTCCTTTCACCCACAGGCATTAAACAATCATGGAAAGCCTACATGAAAACTTTGTGGAGCTTGTGTAGGGATCCATCAGAAGCCTGTTCATGGCAATAGCAGTTAGTGGGATTTGTTAACATGATAACCACATCAAGAAATGTGCCTGACATAAAGTAGTTAGGAAATGAGGCTACCTGAAGTCATATTTGGTGGCTTTCAAAAAAAAAAAAGAATACCACTCAGGAAAACTAGGATAAACCACAATTGTCTAATATACTTTCCTCTCAGCTGACAGGACAAGTATTAAAATCCTGCTTTTGACATTGTAGGGACTAATTACACTGACTATATAAAACTTAAAGCAAAGTACTGGTAGTTAGCACTAGGATGACTTTTATACTGCAAGTAATAAAACGTTTGGAATTTTTATACTGATAAACTAGTAAGAGTGCAGATGAAGGCTTTAAAATCTTATTTTAAAGCTATTTTGTTAGAAATTGATAGTAGCAGTAAAATGAAAAATGATAGATTTAAAAGAATATTATACAGTAATACAAGAAAATGTCTGTTGTTAAGTTAGTCCAAGAACTCTGTAATTTAATGGCTTTCTTTATGTATGTATTTATTTATTATTTATTTATTATTTATTTATTATTTTATTATTTAACATTTGTTTACCAGGATAGTCCGACTGGACTGCAAGTGTCCATTTTCAGCAGAGTCCTAGGGAGAAAAGTTCCATACAGTAAACAGAGTAAAGAGTAATACATGATAACAGTAATAGGTTACAAGGTTTACATGGTAATGGCAGACAGTAAACATGTTGTTTGAGAGTAATCAATTTAGGAATACAAAATGAAGTACAAGTTTTTGATCATAGCACATTCATGGATCAGCATTGGTACCATATGTGTGCAGACAATAACATGTAAGTTTCTCAGCACAGCACATTCATGGATCAACACAGGTAAAATATATGTGCAGACAATAGCACAGTAAGAACATGTTTACATTATGTACAATATGTACATTGAGCATAAAAAGAAGATAGTAAAGTTTACAATATATACTGGGTGCATCAGCTGAGCACAATACTTGTAATTATTTATTTACTGACATTTGATTACACGGAAAAATCTAACTGGCTAGATGCCCATTTTCAGTAGAAGCACAATGAGAAGTTACAAAGTGTTATGAAAAGCATTTTAAGAACCTTTATTTTACAATCTGCAAAAATGATACAAAACCATCTATAGCTTAAACAAGTATATCAAATTAGACATCATGTAAAAAATGGTTAGGAATAGATAAAATGTATTAAAAATTATTTAATATTTAATTAAATGTACCCAGTTTATATAGTGAAATTAAAGGCAAGTAAGTATAATACAAACAGAAATTGCAATATGAAATGAGAGAAGAAAAAACAGGGTTTGAGCATATTTAGAAAGCAAGCCAGAGGAGAGAAATTGATTAAAATAAGGAAGTGAGTGAAGAAGGCAACGTAAGAAGGTGTAAGGTATGAATAGGTATGTGTTCACATCTAGGGATATAGTTTATCCTGGGGATCAGCAAGAGCAGAGAAGAGTTTGACTAGGAAGTCCTCCAGAATGCTTTTAAAGGACTGGAGGGAGGGAGTGTATTTACCTGATGGATACAAGCAAAGAGTTCCAGTTCCACTCTAAAATAATGTTTATTAGTTAATGGCATATTATTTAAAACTGAATTTTCTGTTTCTAAGAATGGATTTGCAATGAAGAAGTTGTGATCTTCTATCAAATTTTATCAAACAGAAATTAGCAAGTAAGGGCTAACTAGTTTCAAATATATTACTTAGCATCAAGGCTAGTCATTTATCAATGTAAATAATGTCTGTTGGTGATTCAGTAACAGTGACAGATACTGATGTAACCCCCCAACCCCATATCAAGATAGGAAATAGTGGTTGATGATGATGACAACATAGCCAAATTCTGCCTCATTAATATTGAAGAAAATGCTAATAGTAGTAATGTGAAAACTGATATGCATGCTACAAATAAAGGTGTTCCTATACAATGCCATAATACTACAGCTAGAATGATTTAGATGACATTTTTTCATTGTGTTGTAAACCAGCTAGTAATGTATAATATGTTTTTGGAATGGACTGAAGTTTGAACTCTGGTTGACTCTGAAACCATGATTATACTTTTCATTGATCCCATGGACAGTATACATGAGGTTAGTAATTATCAAAATGTAGTGATAATATGCATCCATAATGATGGAAGGGGATAGCCTATCAAACATGAGGAAAGTCAAACATTTGCAGGAAATTTTTATAACTTGTAGCAGTAACCCCTGATTTTTTCATGACATCATATCACAAAATGACCTTCGGCATTTTAAAGTACTAAGGAAATGTGGGGTGAAGACAAATCCACATACAAAGTGTGAGAGGCTGATGCACTTAATAACAAAAAGGAAAAGTAGCTGCTTGATATGACCTTTTACTAGGGAGATCAAGAAGTGAAAGACTGTGGACATTCAGAATTAAACCTAAGAGGATGGAGTAATCATATAATCTTGTGGTTAGACAGTAAAAAGATCATGCGTGTTACTAAAAAGCTACTCCTTAGATGGAACAAAATAAACCCAATTCTGTAACAGATGTCAGGACTGAAGGTGAACTGACAGAAATTCCCGAAGTAAAACATAGAAAAATGAATGATGTCTCCACACAGACTTAGAAAATGTTTTAGTACAAAAACAGAGATGCCGCAAATAAAAGAAAGACATTGAACTGAGGGCTTTCACAGCAAATTCCTGGTATTAAGTAATAAAGATCTGATAAGTAAAAAATGGTGTTTTAAAATCACTTCTGTCCAAAGGGAAAAGAAAGATAAAGAAAAATGGATTTCTCAAGAATTGTCTCCAGATAGTGGACAAAATAAGGAAGAAGTTAATTTTTGGTCCTGAACTTTTCTCTGGGTGGGATCCCATAGAAAAAGACATAGTGTAAGTTTCTGGGAAAGGAAGCAACACCTTCCACTGTAAGACAAGCTAATGAAGAGAGTATACCTGAAGTAACGGACGTACAGTTAAAACAAATAAAGTTTAAAAAACATAACGAGAAAAGATACTTTAATCAGAAAGAGAGAATATTACTAAGGCTAAATGGGAGATAATGAACAAGTTGCTCTAAGTACTTCTTACACTTTTTTGAATTAAAAACAATCGCTTATATAGAGTGAATAAAGACAGACCAAAGGTGACCCCTGATTTCTGGTGCCATAACTTTATAGGGCACTAGTAATAAAATTAACCCATAGCCTTCTGCAAGGAGTCACTTGGGGTGAACAAGACTATGCTAAAAGTGCTAGCCAAATTTTTGTCCACATCTAATAAAATCAATACACAAAATTGTGTTTCTTGGCCTGTACATCAATTGATCTAAGGGAAGAAACACCGTGGCTTATAATGAGTGGTACGAATTTTGAGAAAGGTTAGCAGATATTAAGAGTCTGTCTACGAGAACAATAGATGAGAATACTCCATGGGTGGTATTTGATACTAGGCAAGACTTTAAGGGTGAGTTGAAAATATATTACTCTTACAGGCAATGTGGTTAATTTCAGACCAATCTCCTGCATATGTTTCCATTACCTCCCAGAGATGTAAATACTTGAAAACAGGCTATTTGTATTTGCATTCATATTTAAAAATGCATATCGACTTTTTCATGGATATCCTGTCTGTATATTATGCTTAGGAAAAGTAACAGATATATGAGTTACAGCTGATTTAGCAATCTGTTTGGAAATAGTAAGTACTACTAACAGCAAATTAGAGAGTAACATGACAAGAAGAACACTATTTCTTCCAAAGGTAAAGTGACACATATTCCATTACCAAATAAATGCAGTAAGGGTTTTTTTGGTTTTTCAGACTACATGTCGATATGTCACAAAACTGAAATATATCCAAAAAAGATTTCTACTGTTGCAGTGAATTGATTGAATGCTTCCCTTATTGTTGTGTATTTAGCTTTACTTAACTCTGTATATATGAAAATAGTTTGGTTGTTGCTACAGTTTTTTTTGTTAAAATATAAATAAAAAGTACTTAGAGAATGGTCAAAGTGTAAATCTGCACCCTGACAGGAGAACAAACATTCTCCAGCAGGATGTAAATGTCAAGTAAAAAACAATTCTACCACTTCAAAGCAGCATATTAAGATTCTGTGAAGCTTGGAGTGAAAACAAGCAAACAACCACCATCTTTATGCTTGCTAAATGTGGTCTGTTATTTAGTGAGCCTAAAACCGATAAAAATGTAAACAGAGAAAAAAGGTAAGGCCTATGTATGTTTGTGTGTGTGTGTGTGTGTGTGTGTGTGTGTGTGTGTGTGTGTGTGTGTGTGTTTCTGTGTGTGTGTGTGTGTGTGTGTGTGTGTGTGTTTCTGTGTGCGTATGTGTGTGTATGTGTCTGTGTGTGCATGCTCATATGTGAATGTTTTTATGTGCAACTTTGTGTGTATGTGTATGTGTCTGTGTGTGCATGCACATGTGTGAATTTTTGTATGTAGGCCTTTGCGTGTGTGTGTGTGTGTGTGTGTGTGTGTGTGTGTGTGTGTGTGTGTGTGTGTGTGTGTGTGTGTGTGTGTGGGTGTGTGTGTGCATGTGTGTTTGTATGTTCTTCTGCACATGTGTGAGCTTGCTAATGTGCACAAGTGTGTGTTTGGGTATATGTGCATCTTTGTGTGAGACAGACAAAGATAGAACGCTTCATCAAGAAAGACAGAGAGAGGCAAAAACAATGCATACCAACTTCTGACTGCAACAGTAAGTCCATCATCAGGCTTTATTGAAACAATGGAAAGAATGAAACTCTAATTTTATGTCATTATTGACTGGCTTTAGTAAGCAGTGATTTAACAGCAAATTAAATATTCTATGATGGTCATAGCAGAGCTATATGGCAAAATCAGGGACAGTTAAGGGGGTATTGCGATACCTTGCATTCTAAAATTTTTTTCATACATTTGGTCACAAAGAGACATTTGAGGTGTAATCACTGAACAATTGAGAGTAACTGCTGAGTGTGTGTGTGTGTGTGTGTGTGTGTGTGTGTGTGTGTGTGTGTGTGTGTGTGTGTGTGTGTGTTTGCATGTGTGTAGACATTAAATACTTATATAATTTATATGTTAGATGTAAAATATTCTACAATAAGTTTGATTAGGTGAATGAAGTATTTTACATGAAATATATATACAAAAGTATAAAAAAAAAAAAACAGCAAAACAATTTAACAGATAGCCCATTCTCTAAGAGCGATAGTGTGTGGGTGGAAATTATTAAGGGATTAATGCCCTTCCATGGATAGAGAGTCCCTCCACCTGCAGCACCAGGTCTAACAACATCCATGGGTATGTATTAATTCCCTGATAATCCCCAATGTGTCAGGCATTATTACTTTCTTAACATCAGATTTTCAAAATCAAAGGAGGGGACATTACCATCAGAACAACTCCATTACTTCTACTCAGTCTTATTTTAAATAATTTAAACAAGAATTTATCATGTTCAGTGTTTCACTAAGGCAGGAGCTCCTCCTAGCATAAAACACACACATACACACACACACACACACACACACACACACACACACACACACACACACACACACACACACACACACACACACACACACACACACACACACACACACACACACACACACACACACACACACACACACACGGGGGCACACACTCATCCACATGATGACTAACATACACAAACACACAGAGAAAAACACACAAACTCTGATCGACTGGCATAAACATGAAAGACAACTCTATATGCAGTTTAGAATATTATTAATTCACCTACCAGCAAGAGCTTGTAATGTGAAAGGACTAGCAAAAATATATACAGAGAAAGGGAGGACAAGCAAAATGCACACAGAAAGTACCCAAGCCTGGGCCCAAACCAGCTATCAATGTGCTGTGATATAGTAAATCTCTACTGTATTGTGATTAGTGACTTGGTGTATATAATTTAAGGGGTATTTTAGACCAAGTCCACCCCAAATGAGGTGTACAGTAGGAGACTCGCCCTCTTGAAAAAAAAAAAAACTTGTTTTTTTTTCTGAGTTCTACTTTTCAGTTTTAAATTTTCAGAAAAATGTACTTAAAAGTATGTTATTTCTATTAAATGTGGGAAATGGTAAAAGACAGTGCCTTCGTAAGTTCATTTTAAAATCGAATTGTACAATGACTTCATGTCATAGAATCCTGAAATGAGCAAACAGAAAATGTTCTTTCAAAATATTTTAGACAGAAAATACAGTTTCATACAGCAACTACAAAAACTGATGTTCAAAACACATAATACTATTTCAGATAAAATTATGTAGACTCGGAAACTGAGCATTGTGAAAGTTTCCCCTAAAATGTCCTAAATGCCAGAGTTACTACTTTGTATTTAATTTACTGATTATTTTCTCATAACAGGTTAGTAGGTCTCCAAGTTCTTAGATAGTTAGTATGCTACTAATCTATGAGGATTTTATAAAGTCTAATATTATAATTCCCCTGATAGGTTTTATCCCTTACCAAACAAGGAAATGTTGGCACATTTACATGTTTTCCCTATCCAAATGTGCTTAACCTGGGGGCGGAGGTGATTTGCAGCTATCCAAATTATATTTGAACAGAGTAAGGGGAGTTCTTTATGTGGAGTAAGAGACAGTTCCACAGAAGCAGTATGTTCTGTGATACAAACCTGTCACTCCAACTTGTTCTATTTAATCTGCAAAAGAGACTGAGCTCCCAAGAGTTGGTATATATAATACCTTTGGATTTGTGAATGTGTAATAAGTCAGACAGAATAGGGTCTGTTGAAGTTATATTTGCAAGGTAGAGGCTGCCTGTCAGTATCCTGCATGATGGGGGTGAAAGTTGAGCTAAATGTACCTGATACTAGACTGGCTATGTCCTCTGGATGTGAGTAGGTGGTATCAGTTACTATTTGCTCTGTCCAGCACTGGGCATTTTTTCTGAGTTTTCTGACACAGTTAAAGACTTTGTGGTTATCTTTCACCTGGGTGGTTATTCTTACCTCATATCTGGCTTTGGTTGATTTGATCAGGATACAAAGTTCCTTATACAGTTTAGCAAGAGCTTTCTGGTATTTGGAGAGGTAAATTTATTTTCATGTCCAATAAGTTTTTTTTTCTTTTATTACAGAGCCTGTTTATATATAGGTACTACTAAGGGGGCTTATTTTTTAATTGAGCATTGTATTGATTTCTGAAGGAGACAGATTTATTTATGCAGCTATTTACATGTTCAGGATATTTGGCACTGAAGGATTTGGCATTAATAGTGGGGTCCTCAACACTTTTACACTAAAAGCAGAACATGTCATCTATGATACCTCCCAGACATTTGTCCCGAGATTCATGAAGCTTGGCGCAAGGACAGTTTTAACCTAGTGCTGAGCGTCCTCCTTACAGATGGTGCAGCAGCACCATATGAATATTTATGAGGGTGCGCTCCCACACCCTCAACCTGCACAGGGAACATGTGCAAGTGCAGGGGGCATGTTTAAGTGCTCTATAGAGGCTTAAACATGCCTCCATAGTTCACAACCTACAATGCTTACTATTAGAGCCCACCTCTAATAGTAAACAATTCATTCAGTGTCCGTGGATACTGAAATGTACGCTAAACATACAAGAGTGTCCACGAACACTGAAATAAAATCAAAGTAGTAAACATACAAGCATGTATTAGAATGTTGAGCCCCGTCCCTAGAACTATCACAATTAGATTCCCCGTGTCCCTATTTTACATTTGTATTGCTTCATTATTGAAAGTGTAAGCAAAACGCAGCGTGTTTGTGCATCGCTGCCCGCTGCTTAGCGTAGCTTACACATCAAAATCATCCAAATAGAAAAAATATGCGTAATCAACATTAACGTCAATAGTGTAGTGGTTAGAGCATCTGCCTAACAAACAGGCATTCATGGTTCGAGTCCCAGTATAGCACATATCATTTTCCATGTGGAATGTTTATATGAAGATATTTATACATCCTTTTGCTGTTTAATTTGCATAATAACATGTACATGTGAACTGGAGTACTGCATGAAATGTTTAAATAATGTCATTCAATCAGAGTGGTAGTGTCATAATGACTAAGGCACTAGTAAGCAGGTCTAAGCACAAATAAGCAGTAGTAAACATATATAAGTACCAGTAAGCAAGTCTAAGTGCATTTGAGCGGGTGTAAGCAGTGCCCACACACATTAAGCATAGTAGAAGCTAACCGAATTTAAGAATGTAATTGCAAGATAACACTGCCTACCGTCACGCAAACATGCACACACCCTCTCACAACTGCTTAAAAGTGCCTTAATCACTGCGTATCCAATGGCCCTTGTTCTGCCCAGCAAAAAAATAAACGGCCTCTGCAAGGCTCGAAACCAAGACCCTGCACACAACAGCCAATGTGATTTACCACTAAGCCATAGCAAATATACAGACATCAGATGTTATCACAAACATATCATCCAGCACAGTCATTCAACAGTATAGGAAATGTATTTCATTATGTAGATGTATGTGTGTGTGTTTATATCCAGATATATATATATATATATATATATATATATATATATATATATATATATATATATATATATATTTATATACACATAAAGATCTAGGACGTTTGCTTGAGTGAGAAAATGACCGAAACCCAAACAGCCGGGCATACTTATGCGAAAGTGCTTTTCACCGAAGAAGCACTTTCACGTAAGTATGCCTGTTGCCGAGGCTGCACTACAGTGCGGGTAAGGGAAATTTCCCTTTTCCCCACAGTAGTGCAGTCTCGGAGGGAGAATATTAAAGTCGGGGGGTGTGGAGGGCACAGCCCCCCACATGGGGGGTGCATGAGGACGAATCCCCCCCTGCTAAAATGTAAATGTAGTGTTTTATTATTTTTTTTTTGTAACACGCTTTAACGAAAGCGCTTTTTCGATAAAAGCGCTCTTGTTAAAGTGTGTTCAGTTATTATGGATTCGGACGTTTGCTCACTCGAGCAAACGTCCTAGATCCATACATACATAAATATAGATATATATAGATGTATCAAGAACATACCATGTGCCAACAAAGCATTAAAAAAGAATGAAAAGGAAAACACCAGCAACTCCTGTATTATGTAGTGGTGTTGTCCTATGTAATATCAAGACTCCCTCAGACAGACACGTGTCATTAATACACACAAACATTTGTACATTGCCCAAATGCATTACTTTGAGCATTTTATTTACATTAACAAAACAGTTCCTGTCCAGTCATTATATGAGAACAGTACTCTTGCAAGGTGCTGTGTGCAACATCATCATCATTAAAAAGTTAAATGGGGTAACCATAGAGGGACCAGTAGTGTCGTGTGTACACTGGGGTCATCTGTATCTCATGTACCTGGAACCTTTAGGAGTCTTGTGCATGTCAGGATCGTGTGCCTGAGAGAGGGGTGAGGACAACGGTAGTATGTTGTGATGCAAATTAAAAAGGTTACATGTGTCCAGTGAGCACATGTGTCAAATGGACAGCTATGTATGGTGCAGAAGTTGTTGTCAGAACAGATTGGCCTTTTGTTTCCATTTTTGTAAGGTGAGAGTGGGATATTGGTGAAGGAGAGTAGGTATGCTCGTGGAGGATAGGATGACAGACAAGACAGACAAGAATGCATACAGAGGCGGCATATGACACATGTGGGGGGGGACACCTTGGATGGGGAGGGATGATTGGCAGTCACAAGCCCATGAGCCCCCAAATGGAAACAGTGGGACGGAGGTCCCCACCCAAGGGCAGCCACCACTGCACCTTCACAGCCACGAAGATGGCTATGCTGGGGTCTGTTTAGGAGGGGCAGGCTCACCTTCTAAATGTGCCACTCTGCCCTTGAGCTGGTGTAGCTGGCCTAGAAACCCTTTACTGAGCTCCCTACGCACCACGGCCTGGACTGTACGAAAGCTGACAAGTTCCTGTCTGGACCTGTTCCCAGGGGGGGCAAGCTCCATCCTCAGTGGCGGTTTCACCCGAAGGTGGTGTAGAGCCAAAAGAGATGGAAGTCCAAGGCTGGGCCCCAGACATGCTGGTACTTGGTGCCATGGCCAGCTGAAGTGGGACAGGTGGTTCCACCGGGACCTCCAATCTCATACAGCCTATGGTGATGCAGTTTTAACACAGATAAGGCTTAGTAATAGTCAACAGCATTCAGGATTACTCATAACAGCATGCATAGATATTACCATCAATCCAAGACAACAGATGTCATACATTTGCTGAATGAGCACAGCACATGCATATATACTGCATGACATCTGTCCAAAGCGTAGATGACTTGTGACTGCAGCTATGAACAGTGGCCTATTATTGGCATGTCACTGTGATAACCTCAGACAGTGACCGTCATACCACTGTTTCATGTGACGTATGTCCAATCAGGGATGCGATGGCAATAACTCATCTCTGTCACTGTGTACTGACTGCAATCCTCACACTATGCTTCTGCAGTTCACAGATGTGCGTTCTGTGAGTAACACAAGAAACAAATGGTTCCACACACTGACCAGTCCACAGATGACCCTACAGATAGGGGTTTCTTCACAAACAGAGCACTGTCTTGTCAGTTATTAAAACATGCAAACTAGCCATTGCCACACACAACCTGTTAAATTTAGTCTGAATGAAGCATAGCTACACTTACATGCTGTAGTCATGTCTGGCACGTCACCCCCTATCTTCAGGCTATTTTCCACTGAGTATGTTGTTTGAGGAATATCCAGATTTCATCTGTGATGCTGTTTACCAAACATCAGATCCAGGTTCCACTCACAGCGACTGTCATGGGCAACCACCAACATGATGTTCATAGATATCATACTGTGTTTCCATACAATTGGCTACAGGAATGTCACCACAGCTGTTCCACATGCAATCAGCTAGAGGAGAACTGCAATAGGTGCAGAGGCCATCACCTGATCATGACCATCACTTACAAAACACAAGCTGCTGCTGAGCAGGTGTACATCTCCACATCCACCAGAGAGTGTGTGGGAGGGACAGACAGAGGCAAAGTACATCAGAGAAGGGCTGGGAGACTAAAACCTAAGCATCTTCTGTCACACACCTACCAATACAGAGGTTCAAACCCCTGACTGACTAGTCATTATTATTACAAGCGCATGCAGTTACTCCATGTGCCACATAGCTAACATGCTGGTGTGTTGTAAGAACATATATGTGTGCTGGTGAGCGACATCTGCAACAGAGATATAGTAGACATACATTAGGTGTAGCACATATGGCTGTCCTCATGAACAGATATCATTTTCAACACAGCCACACTGTCTAAGGCACTTGGACACATTGGCACACTTTGGCAGGCTCACAAATACACTTCCTAACTACTTAGTTTGCAACAGTACAGTAATGCACAGGTATTACATGCACCACAGGGGTTATCCTGAGGTTCTATGGGCTAGGGCATGTGAACGTGTCTGACATCAGTCAGTATGTCAATGGGAGTTATACTGGGTGTGACTGTGGTTGGGAACATCATACCCCACATGCAGATACAAGGTGCCAGTACTGACATGCATGTGTGCATTGCTTCATGGGTGTGTAGTGGTTGGCTGTGCAAGATGACTGTACAAGGCTGGGTGAGGAGTAATCCTTGGCATCAGGCCACCTGACAATGGTCTGCAGTGTGGTTCAGGGGTGTAGTGTCTGCAATGTCCCACACAGATGGGTATTGTATTAACCGTCCTGTCATCCTGGTTACTATTGTGTGTGGCCATTGCTTTGTAATGCATGCCATGTCTGTGTTTGATAGTCCTTGACATGGACATTGCCTGGGATGTGCACATCCCACATTAATGTACAGTGACATGTTTAGGTGTAACTGGTTTGCTTGGCACATGTTATGTACATGGACTGTTATCATCAGATGTGCCAATCCTGGCCTGGTGTGGCAGGACCTGCTAAAAGACAGTAGGTTGACCCTGCACCTGCACTGATAGCATAATACAGGTATTCCCTGGTGTCAGTGGCATCTGTCCATACAGGGCATGTATGTAAGGCATTGTATGTCCTTTGCGGATCATATTTGATGGCACCACATTTGTTGCAGGCATCCAGTGAGGAACATAGTGAAGGTGCATTGTTCGCAATTATGTGCCTATTTTACTGGTGGACAGGGTGCCATGCCCTCTGCAGCCCACTGCAATCACACCATGCCTACTATCTGTCAACAATGTGCAGGGTACTAGAAACATAGTGGGATTTTTCTAGGCAAGTGTGTTTGTGTATGACACATGGGTTCAGACCGTATTCTGGGTAATAGTAGGGTTGCTTACTTTGTTCACCAGGCCTTTTGCCAGATGTAGGGGTATGGCTTGCCAACCCAGTCTCTTGGCTGATTGAAATCTATAATCCTCATGAGGTGGACATTGTGACATAATATGGCCACCATATAGGAAAACTACAAAACCCACTCCTCAACATGTCCAGTGATTAGAGACTCACAGCTACCTCTACACAGTATCTGACTGACAAACATACACACCTGCCATGTCTTGGAATAGAACTCCTACCTAACTAGTTTATCACACTACAGCATTACGCAGTTATAGCACGCACTAAAGAGATTACTGGGCTACCCTATCCCCAAAGGTGTATTTCACAAGGAATGACATCAGCAGGTTTACCAAAGTAGGGCATTTCAAATCTCCTGCAACTGAGTAGCCCAAAATGAATTGCTCACAAATCAGACAGTGAGACACACACAAAACATCCACAACTGACATGTGTGGGTATAGAACCCATGACCAAGATCTATATTGCACTACTGTTATAGGACGCATCACGAGGATTACTAGGGAACTTGTTACACATGCTACAGAAATTACTGGGTTACAGCAGTCCCAGAGGTGTATTTCTAGGTGGGCGACATCAGCAGCCTTGCCAAAGTTGAGTATATGAATTGTAAGGAGTGTGCGTACTCTAAAAAGCATTGTTCCCTTCTCAGGCAGACAGACACATACGCACAGTTGACAAGTCTGGGTTTAGAACACCTACCAAACTAGTTTATCACACTACAGCATTATGCAGTTACAGGACGCACTACAGAGATTACAAGGTTACAGCAGTCCCAGACGTGTATTTCTAGGTGGGTGACATCAGCAGCTTTGCCAAAGTTGAGTATATGAATTGTAAGGAGTGTGCATACTCTAAAAAGCATTGTCCTCTTCTCAGGCAAACACAGTTGTCAAGTCTGGGATTAGAACACCTACCAAACTAGCTTATCACACGACAGCATTACACAACGCGCTACAAAGATTACTGGGTTACAGCAGTCCCAGAGGTGTATTTCTAGGTGGGTAACATCAGCAGGATTGCCAAAGTAGGGCCAATGAATCATAGTGAATGTGACTAGCCAAACATGCAGCACTCTCTACACAGGCATAGGAACAGACACCAAAGATTCCACAACTCCCATGTGTGAGACTAAAACTCACACCAGAGTTCTATTTCACACTACAGCATTACATTGTTATAGCATGCACCACAGAGATTGCTGGAGTACTTTTTTCCCCAATGGTGTACTCCCCAGTGATTGAAATCAGCAGGATTGCCAATGTAGGGCATTTTAATTGTATTAAGTGTGACCAACCTAATTTCCACAGTTAGTCTGCATGCATTAATCACCGTCCTAGCCAGACAACAATACCCCACCTTTGCAGATCATGAACCCAGGACACTGTACATTATAGTCAAGTAACTAACCACTAAGCTATCACAACAGTACATGAGACTGAGGTTTCACCACAGTAATCCCAGTATAGGCTAATCAAAATGAACATGTGAAAGGAATGTATATACAGTTGTCCATAAAAGACCTCCCCAAAGCCAGCTTCATGCTACACAAGGCAGAAGTGATAATGTTTGTGACACCCATGAAGACAGGAGCTGACAGTTCTACAGATGAATCTTGTACTCGGGTACTGTATGAGCACATCCACTTGTGCGTGGTTCCTGACATCCCACATGGAACCACAATGCTCACCACCCAAATAAGCATGCCACTCTGGTGGTCTCCTGACATTAACAGAATATACAACAGAAGGTAGACACTGTTGAAGCAAAAAGGATACTCCAAGGATGCAAACAACTCCCTTACCAGCCACAGTAAGATGATGAGATCCCCCATGGAATCCTCCAAAGCTGGTTATGTAACTAACATCACCACCGATTCCACAGACAACCACACACCATTCTATAGTTATGTCCTGAATCTAACAGGCAATGCTGAGACATGATCTGAGCTACGACAATATGGCATTGCATAGATTGCTCCCACGGATTGCTCCCATGGATTGTGCCAATATCCTGGTGGATTGGTTTAATGCCACAGTCACCCCCTCTCACCCACAAAAGGGCCAACATCAATATGAACAGAGTTCCATTGGCCAGTAATCATGGCCACATGGGCGGAAACCGCACTATCCACAGCTAAGAATACATCATCCATGGGACCAAACTGTCATGTGTAATCATAACCTTGCAACAGTCCTGGTGCCCACTGAGAGGCACACAGCTGCAGTTATGCCACTCCACAAGGGGAGATCCACCTTGGATCCCTGGACCTACTGTCACATTGGTGTGATGAGCCTGATCTGCATGGCCATGGAATGCATTATCAGGGAAGTTTGGAACACAGACATTGGCAACCATCAAACACTGGACCCCACACAGACTGGGTTCATGGAGGGCCAGTCATGCCTCTTGAAATGGATTGTCTGCTTTGACTCAGTCTGCATAGCTGTTGATGAGGGTAAGGCAGTCCACAATGCCTATGTGGACCTCGCCAAGCCCTTCTATACCATACACCAGTCTGGAAACATAGATGAACACAGTAATCCGGCCATACATCCCTATGCCACTCAATGGTTTTCCACAGGGCTTACGGACAGAATCCAAACTGTAGGTGTAACTGTCACCAAATCCATCCCCAGACAAGTGACAGGTGGAGTACCTCAGGGTTCAGTCCTGGGACCACTGTTTCAATTCTACATCTTTGTAGTACAGGCCAACAGTACGGGACTCTGGCTAACAAAGATAACAGATGTCTGCAAATTGGGAGTCATTATGAGCCTGACTGTACTGCATGATATGTTACTGATACCAGCCTGACATCATAGAGGTGGGATGTGGTACTGTTAACATCTTGTGGCCTTGTTGTGTAAGGTCCTGGTTATGGGATCTGCAAAAGTTGGTAGTGTATTGCAGGTCAGACCTGTTTTGCTGTGGAGGGGAATACCTATTCATGCATGACGTATGTTGTTTGTGCCTGTCAACCCCATTCATGGTACATATGGACATATATGTTTCTGCTATGTTCCCACCTTATCTACAGATGTATGCCCGTATATACCTATATAGATATAAATATCTGCTTACACATATGTGGATATATATATATATATATATATATATATATATATATATATATATATATATAGCTATCTATATATATCTCCCTCTCTCCCTCTCACTCTCTCTCTCTCTCCCTATACCTACATACATACATTTGTATATGTGTAGACATTAATATATTTTCACACACACATAATCTGCATGTGAGAATACATACTCTGTTCTGTTGAATGACTGGGCCGGATGATATGTTTGTGAATACAGCAGGGTTAAGCATATCAGAGGTGGTTTAGAGGGAAATCACTTAGGCTATGATGTGTATGGTCCTTGGTTCAAGCCTAGCAGAGGTTGTTTATTTTGTTGCTAGGCAGAACAAGGGCCGATGGATACAGAGTGATTAAGGCACTGTAAAGTGGTTGTAAGCATGTTGTCAGGTATGGTATGTCCATTGTGAGTCACATGTGAAGGCACCATAGGTGGTGCAGGTGTCCATTGGGGAACATGGTGGAGGTGCACTGTGTGCATGTACATGCATATTGGACAGATGGCCAGGGTGACATGCCCTCTGTAGCCAACTGCTATCACTGCATAGTTACTATTAGTGGCCAATATGCAGTGTACTACCCACATATTGGCTGTTGCCTAGGCATGTGTGTGCGTATGACACATGGGTGAGTGTGTGCTCTGGGTAATAGTGGAGTTGCTAACTGTGATTGGCTGGCCTTGATGTCACATGTATAGGTATAGCTTTGCACCTCATCCTCAAAGCTAAGGTACATCTGTTATCCCTGTATGGTTGACACTGTGATATAGAGTACGGCCAACATAAAATATATGCAAAACTCCCTCCACATTGGCCACAGGTGTCACACACTTACAACTACCACTACAGAGGATACAAATCACACACACACCTGTCATAGCTGACATTTAAACCTCTATCTCACTAGTTCCTTACACTACAGCAGTGCACAGTTATAGTACACACCACAGACATTACTGAAGTACTTTTTCCTCAAAGGTATGTCACAATGAATGACATCAGCAGGATTACCAAAGAAGGGCATTTCAAGTGTACTGCGAGTTGTACATGTCTTTTAACTGTGTGTACCCGTTGCTTACTGTCACAAAAAACACATTCTCACCTACCTTATTCAGTCCTAAATGCCATTATCAACAACCCTTGCAGGCCTTGAATCTTGAACTATGCACACCATGATCACTGGACTTACCACTAAGACATCTGGGTTGTATACATGTTTCATGGTTTTTATAATACACATTTTACTACAGGTATTCCACAGTACTGAAAACAAATGGGACAGTCACTTTGTGTACATATGCACAGTACCCTTGAATGTACTGTGCTCTATGAAACAACATAGACTAGTCTACATATGTACAACTGTTATAATTAAATACTAAATACATATATGCACAAACACACACACACACACACACACATATGTATATATATATATATATATATATATATATATATATATATATATATATATATATATATATATATATATATGCATGTACACAGACACACCTACAGCCATATATATATAAACATGTCTGAACACCCTTTGTGACACAGAAGGGTTCCAAAGGAATTGACATGTACACAAAACAGAGGCAACTCTTGTATTATAACAATTAAATCTTAATCAGTTCACCAAAGAAGGGATTGTTGTTGTGTATGTGTAGTTTGGGGTGGGGAATGATGGCTAAGGAAATACACTCCGGGGAATGTGGAGTTTGGGTGGGGGAATGATGGGTATGGAAATACACCCCGGGGACCACTTCTGTGTCACTGCTCAACAGTGGCACAGGAAAATAACAGAGCAGTGGCACAGGAAAATAACATACCCAACAGTTGTCATTCTTGACTGTCTATTCTTTTCTATTCCTAACTATGTAATAATTTGTAGACTCCACTCACCACAGATGACTATCAAGGTGTGCAGCATGTTAAAAGACATAACACATGTGTATGCCTGGCTACAGGGTAGTCACACACACACAAACACATGCACACTTGCCAGTATTGTGCTAACAAGTCTTGCCTATGTAAAGGTAGCTAGTAGAGTGGTATGCAGTTGGGGTATGTGCCACAGAACCCATACAATTACACTTAATCTGATTCTGCTTCTGCACTGTGTGACATCACAGGACTGATTACTTGTAGTGGGGGAAAGGCTGGTTTAGCAGATGACAAGGATAAAGGCCAGTGGAAAGGTTGTTTATCTTTGGAAAGCAGTAAAACCCACTCTCATGACAGTATGCAGACACAAATACACACACACACATACACACACACACACGCACACACACACACACACACACACACACACACACACACACACACACACACACACACACACACACACACACAATCAAGTATTTGCTGACACACACACATACACACACACAGTTGCCAGTTGTGGGATCAGAACTCCTGCCTATCTACAGATCACTATTACAATACTACGCATTTACAAGATGCGACATAGAAATTACACATTTCAAGGCAGTCAGAATACCCTTCTAAGATCAAGGACATCAACAGGGATACTGACAGTTGCACATACCACTGTTCCAAGTATAATGCCACTGTCCACAACCTGATATCAATGTATGTCTTTCAGGACAGCAATGTGTGTGACACATGCTGTACTTTGCATCCATCTGTGTGTCCCACTTAAGCAATTGTCTGTCACTTCCACACATGCATGAGTGTGTATACTACACAAATATATGGCAGTACTTCATGTACATGTATGCAGGTGTATCACACAGCACAGACACAGATATATTATTTATGGGCCACATACAGGTATCTGGTAGTAAACCTGTATGATGTGCATATATACTGACAGTTAAGATGTACATAGCTGTAAACCTGTGTGTTTAAAGAATGAGTCCATTACATCCTGTATGCACAAACAAGACACATCATCTGCAGGTAAAACATAGGTAGGCCTGAGAGGTTTAGTTGTAGCACAACAAGCCCTGAACTGGAATATATCCATCTGAGGAATGGACAACTACTATCACTATACAGGGTTACAGTGGTCATGCTCATACACATAGAATCACAGGACTTGTTTAGATGTATTGACTCCAATTACACAAGGTGACAGTGGGCATGCTCATACACTTAGTAGCACAGGGCCATTTGGGATGCACTCTGACTCCAACTACATAAAGTTATACTGGGCATGCTCATACACTTAGAAACAAAGGGCTTTTTTGGATGCACTGACTCAAATTACACAAGGTGGCAGTGGGTACGCTCATACACTTAGTAGCACAGGGCTGTTTGGGATGCACTCTGATTCTAACCACAGAAGGCCACAGTGTGCATGCTTATATACTTAGATGTGCAGAACACTTTGTAATGGACTCCTATTGTAAATACACAGGTTTACAGCTATGTACATCTTAACTGTCAGTATATATGCACATCATACAGGTTTACTACCAGATACCTGTATGTGGCCCATAAATAATATATATGTGTCTGTGCTGTGTGATACACCTGCATACATGTACATGAAGTACTGCCATGTATTTGTGTAATATACACAATCATGCATGTGTGGAAGTGACAGACAATTGCTTAAGTGGGACACACAGATGGATGCAAAGTACAGCATGTGTCACACACATTGCTGTCCTGAAAGACATACATTGATATCAGGTTGTGGACAGTGGCATTATACTTGGAACAGTGGTATGTGCAAGCATAATATGTGAGCCCCATTGTCTAATGGTACTGCGGTGCAGGTGTTAAGATGACCTCTCCCGGCTGTGTTAGTAGTTGTCATTATTAGCAGGACCGCTCCACTAAGTGTATCTGACATTGGTCATCTACACAACATCTGCTGCTGTCCGTCACCTTAGATGTAGCATTTGATACCAAGCACAATACTGCCACTCACAGTGATGTCATGGTATGAGTGGCAACTGCTTGACCAAAACAATGTGCTGTAATTATGAGGTTGTCCAGTGTCTGTCAATCCGGGATGACATGACTGAAAGAAGACAAGCCTTTGTCACAGATCACATGCATCCATGATTCAAGGGAGTGTGGATAATACCTAGGTCACATTTACCCATATAGTGCCATTCCAAGGCAAATGCCTTAAACACAGAAGCAACACCCTGACACCTATAAGACAATTGCACTGGATGCTTATGCTAACCAGTACTAGATGTGTGGCTTTTGTAATCCATTTGCTCAATGTAGAACCTACAGTAGGGAATACTGACATCTGTGCAGTGAGGAACACCTGGCTGAAGGTTCTGTAGTGCATAATAGCACTACCATCATATAACTCAGATCCAGACATGTGGGCCATAACACTGGTATGGACCACTCCAGGTGGTGGTGTCCACATATTCATAAAGGCTACTCACAAGTAAAGACCACTACTCCAACATAATTCATCACAGATGAGTCAGGTACAGGGGACAGTGGCAAAAGCTCATTCTAGGTTGTATCCTCATATACATCCACCACCATGTCCTCAGACAACCAACAGACATCCATAAATTTGGTATGAAATATTATGGTACAACATCAAATAAACTTTGACTGGTGGACTGTACCTAGCCCTACATCAACTGTGCAAAGTACCCATGTACTGACACAGTTGTATAATGTGTTATGCAATGCAATAATACCACTGTTTTTAACCAGGTCAGTTGTACACATACCAGGGTTCCTCGGATGTTGTCAGCATTAACACAGTTGACTGTTGCTGTATACAAGTAAACAACGCCATCATGGTTGGATATGACCTAGATGTACCTGCCCTGGATATGTACATCCCACACTCATACAACATAAATAAAAATACCATAGCTGTTGTTGTCCTTTGTACATACAGGTGGCTACAATCATTACACACATGCACATGAAAGATAGCATTCAGCAGCTATGGACCTAACAGTACATAAGGTTTGATATCTATGTTGACAGAGGTAGTATTCCCCCTACTGGTCACCCATGACACCTATCATAGCATACAACAATCCATGTGGCATGTATATCATTAGACATGTCCACCAAATGCAATGCCTACAAACATACCCAACTAACAGGATTATAGGACCTACACACATGGCCTCTATTGACAGACTCAGGGAAATACAGCTATGCTCTGTATGTTCCTGAGTAGTTACAGGTGATATGTCCATGACATGTACAGCCATGTGTGCCCACAGCTTCTACATATACCCCATGTCAACAATTGCAAGCCATGCATGCTGTGTGCTGTCTGGACATTAACCTTATTATCTCAATAGACAGAACATGCTGGGGTGGGATGTTTACAAGCCACAGACCACGCACATGCTTGAATAAGTGTAATGCCTAGCTCAAACAGAGCACATTGCTGGCACTGTTCAAGTACTCATGAGGTGTGTGTGGCAAATGTACACTTAACTACTCAGTGAAGGTGGTTGTGCGTCCTACCAGTACATTAATACAACATCCAGTATGGTGTAATGCTCAGCTAGGTTTCACACATGGTGTGGGAAAGGTGTGGAATGTATCCTCTTGACCTGCTAGTCCACTTACTGATGGAGACTGCATATGTGTACATGTACTGATGTGTGTTTAGATTCCATGCGTGTGCAGTGTCTGATGTTTGAAGGTGACTGTTGTCTTAGTACATCATGCAGTTGCAATGCAGTCTCAACATTGCCAACTGTATATGGTGATATGCTCAAAGTACAGTAAGCTGTACTTTAGGTATGGACAGATGTTTGGACATAACTACTAAGTGGTGGGGCTACTTTGCAGATGAATGATTACTGAGGACAGCTCACAGGTGTGTTACAACCATTCCTACAATAACCTGTGTAACTGCTAAGCTATGGTTTTGTTAATTGAAGAGGAAGACACACAACATAGAATGCAGTAAGGGTGACACTGAAGGCAAACCTCTTGACACCTGTAACAGTGAAACCTCCGCTGTGCATATATTGTGCATATATCAGCACAGTTGGCAAAGGAAAGAGTCAGTATGCTTTGTAGCACATGCAATAGTGCTGTAACTCTGTAATACCTATCATGAGATAGGCAGGTGTTTGATTCACAGTACTGGCATGTGTGTGTGTGTGTGTGTGTGTGTGTGTGTGTGTGTGTGTGTGTGTGTGTGCATCCATATATGTCACATGTGGTGGGGAATACATCCCAAATGTTTTTCACTCTCCTGTACACTGTTGTAGACATTTGTACAAAGTGAAGTGTAGAAAGCAAGACATAGACAAGGTTTTGAATCTCACACATGTCAAGTGTCTGTATGTGTGTGACATAGGTTTATATCTTTGTGAATGCCACAGTGTGTGTGTGTGTGTGTGTGTGTGTGTGTGTGTGTGTGTGTGTGTGTGTGTGTGTGTGTGTGTGTGTGTGTGTGTGTGTATATGTATGTATGTATGGCTGTCTGGTCCCTGGAGTGAGGCTGTATTTTACCATAGTTAAATGATAAGACCCACCTCCCCCCATCCACTCAGTGTAATCCCTGTTGATGTCATCAATCTTAGAAAGGCATCCTAACCGCCTGTAAACATGTACGCCCTGGAGTGAGGCTTGTTGTTACATAGCCTACTGATGAACCCCCCCTCCCCACATACACTCACCGCAATCTAGTATCCCTGTTGATGTCCTCGATCTTAGGTCATTCTGACTACCTGTACATGTGTAATCTATGTGGTGCGTCTTGTAATTGCGTAGTACTATAATGATGATTTGCACATAGGCAGGGGTTCTCATCCCAACACTGGAAACTGTGGGTGTGTTACTGTGTCTGTGAATCCCTGAGTGTGTGTTTGCATCCTGTCATGAAAGTGGGTATTACTGCTTCCCAATGAGAAACCACTTTTTCCACTGGCCTTTACCCTTGTCATCTGCTAAACCACTCTTTTACCTCCTCCCCGCTCCACGTAACTATACATGTGATGTCACCCACTATGGATGTGACAGATCTAGCCACAGTAGATTACTAGATATCATCTGCTAAACCACTCTTTTACCTCCTCCCCACTCCAGGTAACTATACACGTGATGTCACCCACTATGGATGTGACGGCTCTGGTCATAGTAGCTTACTACACAGCTATCATACTCTTGGAACATTAGATCAGTAAACATGTTTGAAACTTGGGAGATTATAACTGGGATGTGGAACTAGAAAGTGCATGCATATATTGTCATACAGACCTGTGAGTAGTCTACATTTACATATGGGACACTAATTGCAAACATTGACATCCTCTGGCACATGCAATTACACCTGAAAGGGGAAGACAGAACATCAAGATCAACATGCAGTTACTGTTGTTACACATGATACATACTGTCAAAAGTACAAAATGCATTCTAAAACTGTAGTACATGGTATGTCTGCTGCCTGTCAACACTACTCAACAATGGTAATCTACAATTGTCTTCCTAGTTCACCCTGTGCATCAGACAATGTGTGCATGTCCCTGGATGACAGGGATGCGGCACAGGTATCATTATATGCACAGGGTGATAATGTTTGCCAGAGGCCTAGGCTGCACCACTGGATGGCATCATGTGTGTGGGTTAGGGCCTTTGATTGCATTGGGCATGTGTGGATGTTATGCATATGTGTATTGAGGTGCCCTACATTTGTTTCTGGTGTGTGTGTGTGTGTGTGTGTGTGTGTGTGTGTGTGTGTGTGTGTGTGTGTGTGTGTGTGTATGTATGCACAGAGGTCTGACATGTGGCTGGCCTACACAGGGGTATTATTGACAGCTGCAGACTGCACAGGGCAGGTTTTACAGTTCACGGTGTCCGGCCCTGGCCACGTGACCTGCACCTGCCAGGGGTTGCATGGGCACTACCAGGCAGAGGTCCAGATTGGGTTCTGCCTGATGACACATGTCCACTGGAACCAAGTCCATGTAGGGACTGTCCAGGACCACGGGCACATGGCCTGCTGTGTCCTGGTGTGGACAGCACAGCACCAGCTGCACTGCTGCTGCTACTGCCACTATGGGAGTGGGCATGTGAAATAGCATGTTCACGTAGACCTTCAACAGGTGATGTAGCTGGCCTACGTCCACATGCCCGATGCCTCACTCCCACCAGATGTTCCAGCACAGACATTCCACGCACAAGGAGTGACATGCCATGGTCAAGGACTCCCACCATGTCACCCAATCGTCAGTCCAAAACATCTGCAAGATGATGGTGAGCATTTGCAATTGCCTGAATGTTGTCAGTTAAAGAATGGACAGCAGCCCTCTGAAGCCTCAGACCTTCTCTGTTGTGCCATTCAGCATGTGCCTGTGCCTCCATTACAGCCTGAAACATGCTTTTGGTGACACCAGCTGATGTACTCTGTCTTGCAGGGGCATGTTGGCCAGAAGTCCACATACGAGCAGCCCTGGGTACATGCCTGTGTGGGACATCACCAGTCAGTTGGCTGGGATCATGGTGTGCAGGCACACCTTCCATAGTCTCCACACATTCCTGTTCCATGCTACCACCCGCCAACTGTCCTTCCACTATGTCCACTGGTGATGGGGTATGTGTAGGCATGAGAAGTGTGTACGGGGATGAGGGGGATACAGGTGGAATGGCAACCAATGACACAGATTCAGCCCCTGACAATGCTGCCTGTGCCTCAATCATACGTTCATCATCACTATCGGAATCTGTGGGGACACTAACATCAGGCAGACCGCAGAAGGGCAACGCACCTACATCAACACCTATGAGGGGCAGACAAGAACTGTACATTAAAAGTTATACAGACACACAGACAGACACACACACACAGACACACAGACAGACACAGACACAGATAGACATACATGATATGGCACCCAACGGCATGTAACATGCATGTGATATGGCAGAAGGCATTCAGCTTAGACAATTATAGTGGTAGTTATCATACATTCCTGAGTTGCACACAACAGCATGCATGTGTTATAGCAGAAGGCATCCACCTTACACAATTATAGTAGTAGTTAGCATACATCCCTGTGTTGCACCATTTGTGTTAGTAGGTTATACCCCAAACCTGCAACACAATGCATGCACAATGCACCATTGCACCACACTGCCATGTTTTGTGCAACATACCCCACATTTTAACAGACCATTGCTGACCTGTGTACATCTTCCACTGATGCTTAGTTTTGGCCACTGCCCCTATGTGTGAGGAGGACATGAGCAGAAGGGTATATTGAGTGAATACTATGTTTTCCTGAGCCCTAGCTTGCATATCTCCCCCAAAGCAGTGCATGTCTGTTCAACATTATTCTGCTTACCCCTGAGCTGAGTCTACAGACAATGTGCATGCGGCTGTACACATATGTTTGACATGGCTGTCCCTACTTTGCAATGGTGCCACAGACCAGCACAGATTAACAGTACACCAGCCTGATGTGTGGCATATGACCTTGCCACTCACATG
Source organism: Protopterus annectens (assembly GCF_019279795.1). Classification (NCBI taxonomy): domain Eukaryota; kingdom Metazoa; phylum Chordata; order Ceratodontiformes; family Protopteridae; genus Protopterus; species Protopterus annectens. The sequence goes on from NC_056744.1 coordinate 232,820,739, forward strand.
TAGTATGACATGTCTTCAGCTGATGTGTTGAATGACATGCATACATGTTTAACACAATGGTGTCCTTTCAAATATACAGTGAGGTAATGGTGTCCCAATGCAGGGACGTGTTATACTAACATGGAACTTCAGCTGACGCAATGTTGTCAGTCCGCCCTACAGATATACAGTGACATACTGCACATTGAGCTGATGTGCATAGCCATTGCAGGGCATCATGTGGCTTCACTATTGCTATACAGTGTGAGTTATAGACACAGTTCATCGCCATGACTGTGTTCAGATACAATACATATCTAATGTGGAATATGACCCATGTCACTGAGGTATATACACACTAAACCCTAATGTGGAATGTGTGACACACGTCACTGAAGGATATACAGATGACACCCCTGCACATCTGCAACCATATTGCTGACACCTGGCAACTATGCCCAGACATGGCTAACTTAGCAGTACTCCATGTCCCACATGCCATCTGTGTACCTCACACACATGAGGAGCAAGCATGACAGTGATGTCTGACACCAGCAAGGTGAATGTACTGTATCTGTGGTCTGATGTGGTTGAATGTGCATGTTGTGCAACACGTGTATGCATTTGGATACTGTATAGGTGAAAGCTTTCAAGTTGTGACACACTCAAGATGTTCAAGACATGTTATGTGGCTGTTTGATGTCATGCCTACACAAGCTGTGCACAGACCTGTATGATGTTTAGTGTGTCACAGCTGCAATATCACCATTACACAAAGGCCATAGTTGTATTGCATCGAGCCAATGTACAACAGGGTGTAGACACATGTACATCCCTTCTACTGTGTGTGGTGCTTCATGTCTCTGGCCATACTCCATGGCCATGTGTAAACATGTTTTGTCCAATGGTTGTGATGGACATCTATTTCACATGTCAGTGTTGTCCCATATGACATACACTCGTAGATGTCATATGCTCCACTGAGGACAGGGACATGCGGACAAAGGGTGGTATGTTTGGGAGGTGAGATATCATGTTTGCAGGATAGTTAACCAGTGTTGCAGTCAGCCCACAAAATGTCATGGACATGTCAGATAGCACATGACATTGTGTGACATTCAAAGCAAGGGTATAATTCACCAAGGGTGAATCCTGTGGTCTGGACATACTCCAGGTCCAAAACATTTAGAGTGTGTGCACACATATCCTCTCTGCATAGTAATGTTTGTATTCCCCACATGTGTAATGCTGATCTGTAGTACATGTCCCTACAGTGAACCACACCTCCACCATTGTATTTACAGCTGTCCACACATCTGGCAATGACAGTTTGTAAGGTTTAGTGTAGGTGTTTCATATAGTCTTCAATTATTCAACATGGGTAACCACTGAGATGCATTGCAGGTCTGACCTGTATATATTTACAGGACCACCATACATTATATGTACGTGTGTTAAATTGCCACATGGCAGATAGCATGCAATTAATATGATCTGTGCATTATCAAGCCTGATAAATAATAACAATCTTACCTGCAACAGGCTGCAGTCACTGCAAAATGCCAGTGGTACCTAAATAGGAGTGTCACAGCAGTAAGATCATTATCCACATCTGTGTGATAGCTACAGGGTGCAATGTGCATGTTAGCACATAAGCCAGTACAATAGACTATACTATGGAGTATGCATATCTGTGCATACATAGAGTAGCAAAATATACTATGTGGCATGGCTGCATGCATGCCTTGCATATGATGTTTTGTTAAATATTGTACAGTAACATATGTAACTATATGAAATATAGTTGTGTTCTATGTGCAGTAGTGACTTACCAGGCAACTCCTGGTTCAGTGGTTGTGAGACACCCACCTCCACAATACCAGCTAAAGCTTGTGAATGGAGTTCTGCAAGTGTCCCCAGGTTGGCCAGTAGCTCCTCGGTAAGTGTGAGTGGGGGCTGGGTGAGTGCCCCCCCACCTGTTGCAGCTTGTTCCCCGGCGATTGCATTTGCATGCTGTTTCACCCATCTAATGAGGTCGGTGCAGTGTTGGTGCACCTGCTGATAGGTGCGATTGTGGCCTCCAACATCATTTACCCTCCTGCGAAGTTCCTCCCACTGGACATCCCGCTGCTGTGCATCTTGTGGCACATGGCTGAAGACTGTTTCATGGTTGTCAAGGAGGTATGGAATGAGGACCTCATCCTCCAAGTGGGTGTATGGTGGCTGCCTGGCACACAGCATACCTGGAAGACATAATGATGGAGACAGGTTACAGTAACTCACAGAGAAGTACAGACGTACAGCTGCACATACATGTGTATCACATTTATTATAATTACAAATATGCCTTTGCAAATCTGCATGACACTAAAACCACTGACATGTTTAACTCACACACATTTGACACTTACTGATGATTTGATGTTATCACCATATGTGTGTGTGTCAAGTGATGACATTGCTCATACTCCATGTGGATGTTCTCTTGATGTGGACATGTCTGTTTGCCTGTACTGGTGTATTTACCTATCAGCACATGCCTGAATGTGTTCACATTAATGCAAGAGACCTTAATGCTGTGTATATGTTGCATATATAGTCATACACAGCCCTAAGGGACATGACTTGTGACCCTGCAGACTTGCTCATGGAAAGTTTTACATGTATGTGTTTTGCCATATACTTCTATATGGCACTGTACAGCAGTATAGCATTGTGCCATGGGTTACCTGCATTACACATGTGAAACACATGGGACAATGGCTAGCTTGATGGTATTTGCAGGGTTGCCTATCAACTATAGCATGCATGGTCATAGTGAACTAGTAGGCTATATGCCCTGGGTCATTTATGAGCCTAGGCTGAAAGGTTACCTAGCTGTAGCCAACAGACAGGTAACTTTCAGTGGCCAGTTCAAGCAGTGCCACAGAACTGATCCACAGGGTTACTGATGTATTTGCCATGCGGTCATCACACCATGTCTCAAAGAGGGGCAATGCGCAGCTTTGCTGGACAGGGATGCATAGTATGACAGGAGTATGTAAAGTGGATGGGAAAGGGATCTGTCAGGCATGTTATGATCCTTATACTAGAAAGGTGGATGTCCATGAAGTATGTGTTTGTTTGAAATCAGGATGTGTAAGTGTAGCATGTCCAACATCTCTGGGTTGGACATGGCTTTATTCAGGGTCGGCATCATGTTACATAGTGGAGCTAGGATTTGGGGAGGCCGGAGTAGGCCATCTGAACATGGCTAATAACCCTTAAAGGAAAAATGTGATCTATTATGGGTCACTTGAGTGTTGAGTATGGCTGAACAATGATCTCTATATTCATGGATGGCACCCTGACATGATTAGGGCTGCCACTTACGACTACCTGACTGGTGTGGTGAAGTGACTATCAAAGGAAAGACTACTATCCAGCTGCATCCCATACACACACAGTTTCCATTATGTTGACTGCTGCCTAGGTGGTAGTTCATGGGTACAGGGTTTTTAAAATAGGGGATGATAATGCAATACTTAGCTGTCAGATTGTGGCCATACATCACACACCACACATCTGCCCCACAAAGGCCCTTCTGTATGTTGCCTGCAGCACTCATTGAGTCAACTATTGCTCCTAGCTCATGGTCATTTTCAAACTTCAATAGGCAGATGCCTTCTGTATTAGGGGGAGTACCCAGAATTAACCCTGTATTACTGTAGCTGGCACTGGTTTGATGTGCGTATATTAGTCAGACACCTTCTATAGTGTTGGTTCTGCCAGCAGTCCAGTTGCCAACCAATCCTATGACATAGGAATATACACCTAGTTTACTGAGTGTAGCTAGAACACAGTATGGGTGATGGTGTCCTAAGACCTGGCAAGGTCATGATATGCTGTGTGAATCAACCTTACTGTCATCTACATCTGTACTGACATCAAATAAGTTGATCAAGGTTCATGGCCTTACAGACCAGACTCAGCAGGGTAGTAGTGCACTATGTCCCATTATCAGTGGTGTCCCCCCCTTTGTGGGGTGTGATAACTGTTGCTTTGCACCATTCAGTGTGTACACAGCCTGACATGAAACTATGATTGAACATGGTGTATGTGGAGAGCAAATTGTTCTGAAATGTTTGTAAAATACACCCTGGGATGTTGACAGGTCCCATGCAAGCTGTATGTATGGCTTTAGAGAGTGCAGCTTGTACCTGCATAGTTGTTATTACAGGGGCTCTGTAGTGTACATGGATATATAAATATGTGTACCTGTTGGGGGGGTGAGAGTGGGTTTAGATTATCCAAGACCCTATCTGGATGAACAAGTGCTATTTCTGTAGGTGCAGTACTTCTCAAGCCATAGTGCTGTGAAGCACTGCAGGTCTTGTTGTTGCCATTACGATTCATGACACAACTACAGAATGCTCTGAGGTTGGCCTCATAATATGTGGCTGATTAGTTTCACAGTAGCTTTGTGTGGTTTTATATGGTGTATCTGCATCTTACTAAGGCAGATCAGGGATCACCTCCACTCATGTGTGTTCACTCTTGCAACAGTTACTACATTCTATGGTACAGTTTAAGGCAGTATACCACCAGTTTGCCTTCCTGTTTGTGTTTGGTTGAATCTTGGTTCTGTTTCAATGGCACAATCACAGCACTTATGTGAGTGCTTAAAGTGCATTTGTGTAGGATTCAGAATTTGCACATGCATTGTCCATCTACATGGGTGCCATGACAGTCACCACTTCACTCTTAAGAAGCATAACATTGGCTTTGGAGACTGACTATGTGTAGCATACTGTTAGCCCTGTTTGTGTGACTATGGTGATCCAGGTCATTGGGGTTAATGAAATCCAACATGCATTGAGCACAGGTGTTGGTACATGAGGAGTCTTCTCAGTTCATAATGGGATAGTTGAGAGTAGCCATTATTATGGTTTTCTGCCTCAAACCTAATATTCCCCATTGCAGCACAATATGACAGTTGGGAATTCTGAGGCATAGTGGGTGATCTGTCGCAAGGTGCAATTTGGATTCCAATTTGGCACAAAGGTAGTTGCTCAGCATAATGCATCTGAAGTTATGCAAGTGCAACTAGCATGGGGGTGTACATATCCTTCAGAAATATGGACACACCTGTGGCCTGTGTGTTCCAATAAAGGATAATGGCCAAGAGGTGAGGTATGTGTTATAACATGGTCATGCAGGGGTGCTCTCCAGAGTGTTGAACCATATCTCAGTCACTGCACAGATATGTTCTCCATGTTAAGGATTGACGTAAGTGAGGCCATATTGAGTTTCTGAAATGTATCACTGGGTAATGAGACCTGCAGTTTATTGCTTGGCTGTCCCTGTTACAGCAGTAGAATGTCACTTGAACTTTGCAAGATGAAGGTACTATAGGGGAAGCATGAGCCCTAGCCAGTATCCATATTCCAAGGGGTGACAGGTGCAGGCTCTGTCTGGCAAAGCATCATGGCCTGTCAACCATGTTATCCCAGGCAGAGAGATACTGGATATCCTTTGAATTACACCAGTACATTAGACAATTGTGGAATAAAATCCTTTTGTCCCTGTATTGCAGTATCATTCTGGCCAATGGCAGAATGCTACCCAGGCCTTGGGACATACCTGCATGGGCTACAAGACCTGACAGTTCCTATATGTGTGTTTCCATGAAGTCCAGGCTACTGCATCACAGGTCCTGCACAACAACATTGAATATGCCAGAGACATGTGTATAGTTCAAAAGGTAGTCTGAGTGTATAGGTAATGTGGCAAATCATGGCAGGCAGGCAGCTGACAGTATGTTTGCCCTCGTATAGCTTGGTGTGTAACATAATGCTAGAGTTTGCATTCACAAATGAGTACCGTTGGGCAGGTTTCTGGCCACGTGTTCTGATGTGTGGCACAGTTTGGCAAACTATGTCATACAGTTTGTGTATTTTGTTGTCTGTCTATTCCAGCTTGGGAGGTCTTTTGCTTGGCCAGATACTTACAATCCTCTGTGAATATGTGTGATTTCTGGTGGTATGTGTTGGTGTCCTTACAGTGTTCTGGTAAGGGTATGTGTTGAGTGTGGTGATGAGATGCATGTGTTAACCTACACCTTATGACTGTCCAGTTCAGTCATGGCTGTAGACTGGACTGCCTTCCAGCTTATCCCTGTAGCTGCATCCCAGACAATGTGTGGGATGTGGTGTTAGGTGGGTTTGGCAGTGTACGTGGCATAGAGATTACACTCCCTCAGGATGGCCACATACACGAAGCTGACATTAGTAAACACCAGTAGCTGACTAGTGGACATGCCTGTATGAGCATTCAGTACTACAAGTACCATGTACTGTATTTAGTTTACTTATTGCTTATGATGATGTTTTAGACAGTGATGCTCACAAGTAAATATTTGTGTTATGGATGTGACAACACTGGTTATTACAGAAACATAGTAGCTACCTTTAGCAGCAACCCTCATCTGAGGAGCACATCACATCCTGATAGTTGATTACAGATGATGCAAGTGTTAACAGGTCTGTATCCTTTTCTGAGTATATACTCACATATCCACCAGAACCATGAGCTCTGTTGGGCATGGGCACCCACTCCCCAGAGTCAAGTATCAATAGACTCTGCTGACCCTATCAACATGATCAGGATATGATTAGTGTAAGCCATCACCTATGAAGCAGCTGTTATACATGGACAGCGGTCTACTACATCTTACACTCCTGCTGCAGATGTTACACTGGAGTTAAAGATGATATGCAACTTGTTTCATTACCAGTACTGTGCACAACCTTACATACAGTATTTGCAAGTGGCTGTTAGGTTGGCAATGAGAGGTTAGGCTACACAAACCTGAAAGTTCAACCAGTGTGTCTCTACTTTCAATATCCACTCTATGTAGGTGTGCACATAGCCATTTGGCCCAGCCCTGTAACAAGGATCACTACACATTTGCATAACATGTACACATGCACAGCTGTTTTTGCTTGCAAATGATACTAGAGAGGTGGATATTACATGTCTTATGTGCATGGATAGTTACCTAACTCTTCCAATTTTCTTTGCTATCATGCTGCTAAACTGTCAGATGAATACAACTCATATGTATCCTGTTATTGGGTATTGTAATTGCCAATAGACAAAACTAATGTTTGCATAACATAACAGAAATGCTATGTAAAATGGAATACAGATCTGCCTAGAATACTGTACATTACACAGATATTGGCACAATATCCCTCAATGCAAATCATATTTGCACAGTAAGCCCACCTTTGACATGTTCATCTCACTAATACACCCATACATATGTCTACTGTTACAATACATTAATATATACTATCCCCTGTTATGGCACATACTTGTTGGACCAACCCTGACACTGACAGTGGCTGGAAAAGAATTGGTGAATCCCAAGCCCATATATATCATCCTTTGTGGTGTATGAGGAGTTTGCCTTGTGACCTACAGCAGTACACAAATAGAATACTACAAACATTACTACTGCTCAACAATATGTCACTACAAGATAGCTATTTCCACTATATGCATTTTTAATCCAGAATAAGGCTCATTTAAGCAGTTGTAAGCATGGTTAAAAGTGTTTGTGTGACATTAAAGCAGCAGTTAAACACGGTTAAATAAAATTTAAAAACGCATAACCTGTGCACGCAAACACAGCCACATCTGCTAACTACTCAGGATATATACATTTCAGTGAAGCAACATCTCACTATGTGCTTACATAACATTACAATCTCTGTTGACTTTACTCTCCGGCACACATGGGTTTATATGGGTGTTTCAAGTGTTTATTATACTGAAGAATACTACCTAAATATGCAAGCCGTGGTTAAGGTATACTTTTTTACATGAAAAACATCTCTGACTTTATTTGGATTTGAACCACGAATGCACATATACTATGCAAATGCTGTAACCATTACACTATTGACATTGCTATTGATTCAGCCTATTGCATATTTAGATGATAATGTGTAAGGTAGGCAAAGCAAAGGGTGGAGGCGCCCAAACCGACTGAGCTTCACTTACTTTTGAAATAAAAATATAGCAAATGAAATGGGAGACGATAAATGAAATTCCCAACTACATTAGGCATAGCCCCTCACTGACACACTTCAAGAGAAACCTTGATGTTTGAATGGGTAACAGAATATACACCCCTGGGATCATGTGTCCCAGAACCATACAGCCAGGGGGAGGGGAGCCCCTCCAGTTTTATAGTTGCAAGACCTGTTGGGGAAATTGAATCGTGTTGATTTTTTACATTAACATGCCCTTTTTAGATCACTAAGTGCCCCTATCGCCCACCGTCACCCCAGTCTTCAACAGCTTCTGGCAACTCTGCCTGGAATCACTTCATTGGCTATGTTTGACAGAGGCTCAGTTACTTCATCAATGGTATGGAGAAAGCCAGCACACTGTAACTATGCTTCTAAATGCCCTTGGGTAGATAGCCTACTACCTATCTGTGAACCCCTAAAGTGCAGGTATTCACATAAATAATATGTGAATAAACAGAGTTTTCAGATCACAATATACAGTCAAAAATCACTATGTAGTCAGAAATCAGTTAAGCTCAGCAAGAACATACAGAACACTGATACTTAATCACTCCAAAAGTCTATATTGGAAGCTAGAAGACTTGTATCAGTTTAAGGCTTTCTATTGCTTACCAGCAGGTTACCTACAGGAAAGATGAGAAACAAGCACAGATGGGAAACATGCATGCAACAATACCATACCAACTTGCATGTGTCAGCCTTAGGCTTTTGATTACTGGCCAAGGTTATTGGCATCCCTATGGTGCCTTTTTTTGGCAAGTCTCATAGGTGAATCCCACCTCCGTAAACAGCACAATAGCAAATTCAATGAGAGTTATGCTACTCAATGCCAGGAGTTGTAATCACAAAATACATGCACTCACAGCGCTCGTCAGTATGGACAATGTCAACATCTGTGCAGTAACTGAAACCTGTTTTAAGGCTCCTGAGAGCACATCAGCACTACCGGACTACAACCCATACCACACATTTCGGCCACAGAATATGGACTGACACAGACATGGAGAGGGTTTATCCATATTCATCAGGGATACCTACACCTTCAGGTTAGTGGGACAGCATGATACCTCTGAGATCATCCATGTGCAGCTAACATCAGCCACAACTGCAATGCAAACTGTGGCCTTATACAGATCACCCTCCTACCTAAAGACAGTGGAAAACATGGCAGTCCTACCAAACACCCTGGTATTGGTCGATTTCAACTACCCTAACATTAACTGGGAAACTTACTGGAGTACTCACTTCCACACCCAGCTCTTCCTGGAATTTATCACCTCAAATGTCCTGTATCAGATGGTAAACTCCCTAACCAGAGGTGGAAACGTACTAGAAGTGGTAATCACCAACACGGGTGACAGGTGCACCACAGCAGAGGTAAACCGGTCACTGGTTAGATCTGACCAAGAACTATTCACTGATGATTTCCACACCCAACCATCTCCCCCACCCAAGAAAACCACAGTGAAAACCTTTCCTACAGCTAACTTCACACTACTAAGGACTGAGGTGGGAGGTTTCACAGCTCACACGCTAAGGGAAAACACTGCTCAAGATACAGAAAGATTTACAAATGCACTCTATAAACACCTACAAGGATGGATGTATGGATCATGCCATCACTGGTAAACCAAGACTCGCTCCTCCAAGACAAGGACACCAGTCTGGTGGACCCCTGTAATAAACAGGCTATACAACAGAAGTAGGACAGCAGTCCAGAACAACAGCAAATCCCAAGAAGGGCAGACATCCATGACCAATATTAGTAAGAAACTTAGGTCACTCATGAAATCATCCAAGGCTAACTTCAACAGGAAAATAGGCAAGGAATCAAAAGATAATCACAAAGCCTTCTTTGGCTATGTCAAGGATCTAAGTGGTAACACACAGATTTGCACTGTGCCGGTACAATATAGCACAAAGTATACTGAACCTACTGATATCGCCAACATCCTTGCAGATAAATTCAATGAAAACTTCACCCCCTAAAGAGCCCAGAATGATACCCAAAAAGTACAGTATCCCAGACATCAGAGACACACAGGTGGAAATAGCCCTCTGAAATGGCAAAACACAGTGTCACTGGAGGCAGATGGTGTCCCAGACTGTGTCTTGCAAACACTACAAGACAAACTAACCCCCCACCTAATTAAGCTTTTCAACCTCAGCCTCTACACAGGCTACATGCCCATGCAATGGTGCATAGCAATGGTTATTCCTCTCCACCAAGGTGGAAACACAACTGACCATGCTAACTACCACCCCATAAGCCTGACTAGCCTGGTCTGCGAAGCTATGGAGCGCATCCTTATGGCACTCATTAACAAAGACATTGGTAACTTCCAAACACTTGACCCAACCCAGGTCAGCTTGGTCAAGTGCAGATCATGCCTACTGAACCTGTTTGACATCTTACAGCCAGTCACCAAGGCATCAGATGATAAAAGAGGTGGTTCACACATACTACCTGGAACTCGCCAAGGCTTTTGACACCATTCCCCACTCAGGTATTATTGATAGACTTACCAGCTTGTACAGGAACCCATACATCACAGGATGGGTTGCCAACAGGCTTACACACAGAAGCCAATGGTAAGACTAGCAGCCTCCAGATCCAACTCTTAACCAGTCACAACTGGTGTCCCACAGGACTTAGTCCTGGGACCCCTACTGTTAGGCATATACTTCTCTGAGGTACAGGCAAACACAGGTGGACTACGGCAGACCATGTTTGGCAATGACTACAAACTGGGAGACATAATTGACAGTCCAGTTGACACAGACATCCTTCAAAGGACCTCCCTGAGACTGAGACAGGGTGTCAAAGTCATGGCCTCAAGCTAAGTGCGACAAACTGCATGGTCATTCCATTTGGGAAAAACTAAACACCCACATATTAACACATAAGTGGCAGCCACCTTAATAGAGACAAGGTAATAGGGGATCTGGGGACTATGGTAGATGGTGATTTCTCCTTTGACAATCATATCTCCAAAGTAGTTAGGACATTCGTCTATGTAGGCCATCTGATTACTAAAGGGTTCTCATCTAGACATACTATACTAAGGTTATAGTGCCCCTTTACTCGTCACTCATCAGTCCCATCATAGAGTATAATAACCCATTTGGGATGTACCTCAGAAGACACTTCTGACAGCTGGAAGGTCCACGATCGTACCTCGCTAAGAGGATTACTGGCCTCAAACATATGTCCTATGCAGCCAGACTGAACAAACTCCTGCTTTACTCAGTAGCATCTCGTTTACTCAGAGATGATCTCTGCTGGCCAACAAAGCCATATCTAACTCAGGCTTAATGGATATGCTCCACCTATGGGAATCCATGTCACAGTGAGCCACATGCTGTAGTGAGCTAAACCTTTGCACAACAATAACTAGTACATGCCAGAGGGTCAGATTCCTGTCACAGAAACTCCCCATGCTTTGGAACAACATCCCTAATTAAATTATACAGAGCCCCTCACTAACACTCTTCAAGAGAAACCTTGAAGAGTGGATGGGGAATAGTAGATACACCCCAGGGATCCTGCCATTGGCTCTGCTCCACAGAGACACATTTAATTCATCAATGGGGTGGCAAAAGTTGACACATTTTGGCTAGGCTTATGAATGGCCTCGGGCAGTTAGCCAAGTACCTACCTATGAACCTATACATACAGTATCAGCATATGCTGATAGCTTAATTTACTGTTCAGGTGTTAACTTACCTTGTGCCAATAGCAGTTGTGTGTGCAATAGTTGAGGGCTGCCTATGTTGGATGCACACAGTAGACTGTCTATACATGACAATATACAGGTAGTCTTGTGTGTGTGCCATCCATTTTTACTGTGTGTGCAGGTGGAGAAAGGTGTCAGTCCCTAGGTAGCTACACTGTCAGTGTGTGTGCTATACGTTCCTTCCTTGCCAAGGCATGGGCATACTGGTCATGCCTCCATCGGCCTACTGGGGCTGGCTCAGGGTGTTCATGGTCTGAGTACCTCTGTGCCTGTGGGGCCCTAGGCAATGGTGGTGGACTGTGAGGGCCTTCACCATTCTGTCCCTGCTGCAGCTGGTTCTGCAGGATCATATTGTGTAGCATGGCACACACTATGAAGATGTGGGCACATGTGCCTGGAGAGTACTGCAAGGCAACAGCCAGATATGTCCAAGGAACGGAACCGTGATTTAAGCATCCCAAACACACACTCTATGATGATTCTGGTTTGTGAATGTGCCTCATTATAGCATTCTTGCATGGGTGTGTGTGCATTTCTGATGGGAGATATCCTCCATGGTTCCAGTGCATAGCCAGCATCCCCCACCAGGTGGCCATTTGCGATGACCCCCTGGCAAATACCTGATACAGCTATGAGGCCTGCCAGATGTGGGAGTCATGATAGTTTCCAGGGTTGCCAGCACACACATCCATGATAATGCCCTGGGCATTGCACATGACCTGGCAGTTGATGGAGGCGTATCCCTTGCGGTTTATGTAGCGCCTACCCTGTTCACTGGGTGGTAACTTGATGTGTATGTGCATGCAGTATATTGCACCCAGTACCTCCAGGTATTCTGCCACACGGTGGAAGAGACGCATATTGCTGGCCAACTCCTCCTGCATTTGGGGGAATTATATGTGCTCATTGGCATGTGGTAACATGACATCCAGAAACTGGTGAAGTACCCTGGATGCTGATGCCTGTGAGATCCCCATGATATCCCCAATTGGCCTTTGAAAGATACCTGTGGCTAGTATTCTCAGGCAAACACATACCTTCATATCCACTGGGATGGGTTCCCCTCTGTTTGTTCTGGCTCTGAGGCATGGCCGGCACAGCTCCACAAGTTGCTGTAGGGTGTCCCTGTCTTCCCTGTAATGTTCTACTATCTCCAGATCATGTAGCCCCTGGTAGGTTACCCTGGGTCTGATCACTTTTCTCCTCCTCTGGTGCCTGAGGTGGTTGTCAGCATCATCCTCCACACCACCTTCAGTCTCCAACACATGCTTGTGGATCAAAGCTATGGCAGCCCCTAACATGTACATATTAAAAGTTCCCCGTATGTATACACCAATGGTGCAGAGTGTATGGGAATACACAAGTGTGTGTGAGGTGCTTTCACACTTTATACTATTGTGCTATGGATGCTTCTGATGCCATTGGCTGTGTATGAGCAATTCCAGCTGCAGGGTATCTTAATTATGGGTTTTACAGTGAGTACTGCAAGTATGGGGCCTGTAGTGTAGGGTTATGCTTGTCTGCCTTGATTAATCTGTTGCCCTTTAATTCACTTTTAAACCTGTATCCCCTCCCATTGTCAGGCATGCATCCACCTGCCAACTTTCTTGTTTTGTACTTTCCCTACCCAGTCATGTGTTGCAAAATGTGTCTAGTAGCCAATATAATGCAATTCTGCTTTGTTCTGCTGTGACACTTTGCTGATTTCTTTGCAGTATAGCCCCTCCCATTTCCTGTTCTGCAGGTAGCTGCTTGCAGCCTTGTTAGCTGTTGTCAATGGCCCACTGTAGGTTCCTAGGTGTTAATTAGTCATTTGTACTCCAATTTCTCTGCTGCAAAATTTCCTTATTTTTTTCCTAATATCCTTCCTGTTTCAGCTCCAGTGCGCACCGTGCAATCTCATTTACCGAGTATAAGCACGTTTTAATCTCCATTCACATGCATACTCAGTTACCTTGTGTGCTCTCAGCTAAACAAAGCTATAGCCAGTTCAACACACCTCTTTCCTGCAGCTTTGCTTAGCTACGGGCAAACCGGATTAGCAATGCTCCAATGTGTTTACAGCACAGGTGTTACAGCCCTCTCTTGATGTCATCTTTATCTCAAGGGCACACCTCGGTGTTATAATGCTACGCTGTGAGGTGCATCCTTACACCAGCGGGGAATCTGTGATTCACTGTTACTCCTCTCATTTGCATGGAATTGCCTACTAATTCCTAGCTACCACTCATAACACTGTCACAGCCCCTTAGCAATGCTTGCACCATGTTGTGGTGTGGTGTAACCTGCCTGCCATTGACTATTTTGGGGAAATCATGATATGTGTTACATTGCAGTTTTATTCTATATTTTTCTATTTTCCTTGCGATCCCATTTGGTGCCGCTGCCCTGCGCTTAAACTTCACAATAGTGCGAAAAAAAAATTAAATGTTATTTTTATATTTTGCACATTTTCTTTATGCCAGTGGCTATATATTTAGCCACTGGCATATATTAACATTATAATACATGTGTTTGATTATATTGTTAATATATGCCAGTGGCTAAATATATAGCCACTGGCATAAAAAAACATGTACAAAATATAAAAATAACATTTAATTTTTTTTTCGCACTACCGTGAAGTTTAAGCGCAGGGCAGCGGCGCGCAAATGGGATCGCAAGGAGATGATCCATGGTGGTGGTGCTGTGGTAGCATTGTCACCTTACAGTAAGGTGCTGTCCGGTTCGATTCTCAGCTAGAGCGTCTTCTGTGTGGAGACATGCGTGAATGGGCGTACCTTCGTTGAAGGTTGTGCGTCAGGGCTGGTAACTCGGCATGTAAAAATCAACTACCAATCATTAGCGGACTGGAGTTCCGCTGTGGCAACCCCTAACCGCGAAAAGCCAGAAGATACAACAGCAATAATACATGTGTTTGATAGGCTGTCATGGCTCCAATTTTATGTTGGCTAAAATGTAAACCGTTGTTTACGGTTTACATTTCTGCATGCTTGAACAAAAATATAATGTTCTTATACATTGTTTCACTTCCCAAGCACGTATTCAATGTTCATTGTCCAGTCTTCTCTCAACATATCACACACACACACACACACACACACACACACACACACACACACACACACACACACACATGAACCTATGAAAAGTCTGAGCATGTAAATGTTATAGTGCACAGAATTTCCCTCTTGCTGCTTTTCTAGCAACCATTTTAGTACAGTAAAGCAAAAGAGGAGTAGATCAGAAACTAACTTTTATTCATTTTTATGATAACTGTCTATTTATTAATTAGTACACATGATTGAGCTTCATTTTTAGTTCATTATTTAACTGTGGGAAAGAAAGCACATAAAAATTATAAATAACAGCAAGGGTTCTAAAAATATTTTAAATGAAGCATAAAGCCAGAAAGTTGAGCTGTTCATGTGATTTGAAAATAAAATCCACAGCCGTGCATAAAATATGTAATGGACTTTTTATAATTAACTATAAAGATGTCTTATTGGCTTATGTTATCATAGATTGTCTCTTATTTACACAATGGCAGTTTAGCTTGCACTTTGAATAAGCATGTAGTTTTACTAAGCTGTTTGATTTGCACTGTTAAAACTCAAGTTCAATGTCAGTTTTTCCGTGCATATTTGTGTTAGATTTTGATGTGGTTTCTATTCAGTGATTAATATTTACACATTTTCTTTTCATATCTGATTTTTTTCTCCTTTCCTTCTACTTCTCTATCCTTCTGTCTCTGGTCTGAACCCACAAATGAATCTTGGTATATATAGCAAAACCTAGTCTGGATTCCAATAACATAAAACTACTTTAGGTAATCTGCCTAACATGGTAGTATCATTACAGTATGTCTTACGGGGTACCTGCCACTAATAATTTACTCTGCCCTGTCCACTTCCTTCTGTTGTACTGCTGTAGAATAGCCTGCGTACAAGGAGCCTTTGGCATTAGAAAATACTGACCTCCCCATTATTTGTCCACACTCAGTGCCCTCATTATTTGTCCACACTCAGTGCCCTCATTATTTGTCCACACTCAGTGACCTCGTTATTTGTCCACACTCAGTGAAGAAATGCAACACTTCAAATCAGCTGCTTAGAAGCCTTCTTCTGTACAAAGAGCAGAGCTAAGCATGTCTGATGAAATTTGAATGATGCTATTGCAAAATAATGAGAGATGTATTTTAGGAGAGGAGGCATTCTCTCAGGCCTACTTCCTTAATTGAAGTATTGTCCATTTAGCATTTTGTGAAGAGTTATCTTGCACATTTCATTTCCTAACAGCAACATACTCCTGGTTAAAGCTCTTTCCATTACCACTGGCTTTTCCTGTCTTCCTTGATACTAAACAGAGATGCTACAGCTTAGTGGAGACTGGAAAGAAAAGAAAATTTATGGATAAATGGAAAAACTACCCAGAGCAGAAAAAGATTCAAACAGATAAACTCCCAATTTCCTATAATTGTTGTTATTTTAGTCAAAAGACTAACCTAATCTAGAGGATCATCTTATAAAATGAATCTGCCTTTTAGTTTTTCTCTACAACTGTCTAATTAAATATATCTACATGTATTCAAAGGTGTATTGGTCAAGAGATAAATACAATGTAGCTAGCTTTCCCTTAGGAATTTTAAATGGCATATTAGATGTTGTATTATTTATTTATTTTCAACATGGTTTACTATTTTTTCTTGACATACTAACACTGTTAAAGATAGACACATTGTTTGAAAATCAGTACAATTTGTTTATTTGTCTGTAACATAATTTCTTATTTGCACAATGTTTTTGTATAGTTCAGAAACTGAATAGCATTTGCACTTTTCTACAGTTAACAAAAAATCACTTGTATCACAGCAAACTTTATTGACTGGGTCAATAACGCTTGCAGTGTTACAAGTGATTTTGCATTTATTAGAGCTTTGGTTATCACGTTTGGACTGTTTCTTTTGGAAAACTGTTCTACAGTTATTCATAGAACAATATGCTATTCATTAAACTAGCAATTGATGGTTAACATGTCATTATTTGACAATCACCTGCATAGATGCATGTATCCTTAGGTTACAGCTTGTAGAAATTTTTGTCATGTCCCCATCTTTTCATCATAGTACAAAGAAATTTTATATATATATATATATATATATATATATATATATATATATATATATATATGTATATGTATATATATATATATATATATATATATATATATATATATATATATATATATATATATATATATATATATATGCATTGTATGTGTTAAGATATCATCAAAGACAATATGAAAAGCAATAATATGTCCTGTTCTGCTTCTGAAACATTGTGGATATAATAACTTAATCTGGTAATTTTACTTTTTTAAAGACAGTTCAAAATGAAATTCAAAACCTCAACTTTGTTATATGAGTGTGGGGGTGCACTGTATGGATAAATCAAGGTTTAACATATCAGAGCCAGTATAATGAAAATGATTTATAACAGGGTGCCAAACTGTTAGGCAAGGTGCAAAAACTTCTAAATTGTTAAAATCATAGTCTGATGTTAAAACAGACTTATCCCTAAAAGCAATAAAAAATAATACGTAAAAACTTAAAATAATATACCTGATTGATTATGTGGTGTTCTCCTCAAAATAAGAGCCCACCCCCCACCCTTGTCGTCTCCTGATGTAGCCTCCTCCTGCCAGCTGTCTGGTGCCAGGCATGACTAGAGTATGAAAGAGGTTACAGCAAAATAAACAAGTATTTCAGTAACCTCATGTTAACGTAAGGAAAGAAAAACATCCTGGAGCCACCTTAACTCAGCTTGGAGCTAAGAAACAGTCCCTTTTTCATTTCACTAGCCTCACAGCAGAAATACTAATATTACTTGCTCCTGCCTAAGCGTCACTTGCTGGACCACAATATTTTTCTTGGTCACTACACCGTCTTTCTTAAAAACAAATCATTTTTGTTACACAAGACATGAGGTGTCCTTCCCAGTGATTGACCCACAACCTGTATAACGTTCATAGCAGTAGGGAAAATAATTCTCATCCAATTACAGCTAATTCTGAAAGGAGCAATATAGCCATTATAAACATTCAGGTAAGGTAAAGAGCTCTATTATAGCCAGCATTTAATTCTAAAATACTCTTATGGAAGAATGTCTTAACTTTCTCTTTCTCTACATTTCTGGACTGCAGATTGTCAGAGACATATCAGAGTCTGTATTAATAAGGGGCAAGATGCAGCAATGCTCCCATTCAAGTATGACCTGCAACTTATGAATAATGATTGCCTTCTGTTTTACTTGTTATTTTCTAGTTATTTTCTTATATAATGGTCTATGTATATTTAAACATTGCA
>NC_056744.1:232841402-232956402 GCF_019279795.1 Protopterus annectens
TAGTCCTAGACACATATATACATGGGTGTAGGGCACTGCCTCAAATGACAAATGCCCCGAAACCTGTAGATCAATGTAATATCAATGAAATCACCACATGCTCCGGGATTACTCCAGAGTGAACTAAACCAACTACAGGTGTTTGTGGAGTGCAACTTTGTTTTTGTGCAGAAAGATCATAGGTTTAGTGTGAATTAATGGCAGTGATCATTTACTAATTGTGAGTGAATTGTTTGTTTATTTTTAATAATTAACAGCTGGGTTTGCTGTTTTTCACTCTTGCTTGTAGAATGTGATATTTGGTGTGTGTTTGCTTGTTCAATTGTGAGAGCATCGGTTATTGCATGTTTAATGAATTTTGTATGATAAATGAATTTTCAATGTGCTTTGTTAGCAGTTTTTTTTAAATTTAATAAAATAAATTTTATTAAAGAAACTCAGCACAATTCATATTTCTCAAACAAAAACATTTTTTTTTGCAGCAGAAAGTCCTCCCTGCTTCCCACATGTGGGAATTGCACCCGCACATCCCCTGATAATTATATACTAATGCAATGATTGCATGATCCCCAGAAAAAGGGAAATATCCCCCTACCCAGGGATCACCAGTTTCACATACTTGTTGATCATCTTCCTATGTCAATTGAATCTGATCGATTACACAGATATTGACCAACATGCATTTAGATCAAATGCAAGACACCTAAGCACACACACACATACACACACACACACCTGCAGAGAGAAAGATATATATGCACTCAATGACATGCACCCACGTGCATACATGCATTTACACATTGTGGATGTTGTGTTAAGTAAAATATACCTTCAAGTGGATGACGCATGAAGTTGCAAGAGTGGTGAGAACAATGGGGCCACAGCTAACAATTAGCAAATGTAATGCAATAATTCCACATCCCCACACAAACATTCCATACACCATAAGCAGTAATTATGTAGTGAGATGAAACAGCATATTTAGTTGTTACATTTATGTATACCATAAGCAATATGCAATATATTCAGTGATGCCTTCTACATTACCTCAATGTTTCTTTTGTATTACTTTTCATATTCATACTCCAGTTTCATTTTTTAATTATCAGTGGTGCATGTTTTTAATGCTAATTATGTTTTAAATAATAAGAACATTTACGAAAGGGTTTATTTTGGGGCAGGCATTATGGTAACATTAGTTGTGAAGAAAACTATATTATTTTTATCTCATCCATAAAACTAGTTTGAGATGTGGGTGTGTTTCTTTTATGTTTATATGCATATATGCTTATATATCAAAATACAGTCAGTTAATAATTAGAAGCATCAAAATGCAGAGGCTAAAAATACAGGCAAAAACACCTAAATCCACATTAAATTAATCACTGTAAAACAGTCAAATATATCAATACAGTATACATGCAAAAGTAGTTTACTGAATAGTGGTAGTGTTGCAAGAAGTTTTTTTTTTCTTAAGGTAAAGTGCATGTGCAGGGTTAGGAACAACCTTTAGGCCCCCCTTCCATCACCATAATAATTGGGTTAGTAACAAACGTTAGGCCCCCTTCCATCACCATACTAATTGGGTTAGTAACAACGTTTAGGTCCCCTTCCATCACCATATTAATTTGGTTAGTAACAACCTTTAGGCCCCCTTCCATCACCATACTAATTAGGTTAGTAACAACCTTTAGGCCCCCTTCCATTACCATACTAATTGGGTTAGTAACAACCTTTAGTTTCCCTTCCATCACCATACTAATTGGGTTAGTAACCTTAAGGCCCCCTTCCATCACCATACTAATTGGGTTAGTAACAACCTTTAGGCCCCTTCCATCACCATACTAATTGGGTTAGTAACAACAATTAGGCCTCCTTCCATCACCATACTAATTGGGTTAGCAACAACCTTTAGGCCCCCTTCCCTCACCATACTAATTGGGTTAGTACCAATCATTAGGCCCCCTTCCATGACCATACTAACTGCGTTAGTAACAAGCTTTAGTTTCTCTTCCATTACCATACTAATTGGGTTAGTAACAACCTTTAGGCCCCTTTTCATCACCATACTAATTGGGTTAGTAACAACCATTAGGCCCCCTTCCATCACCATACTAATTGGGTTAGTAACAACCTTTAGGCCCCCTTCCATCACTATACTAATTGGGTTAGTAACAACTTTTAAGCCCCCTTCTATCACCATACTAATTGGATTAGTAACAACCTTTAGTTTCCCTTCCATCACCATACTAATTGGGTTAGTAACCTTTAGGCCCCCTTCCATCACCATAATAATTGGGTTAGTAACAACCTTTAGTTTCCTTTCCATCACCATACAAATTGGGTTAGTAACCTTTAGGCTCCATTCCATCACCATACTAAGTGGGTTAGTAACAACCTTTAGACCTCCTTCCATCACCATACTAATTGGGTTAGCAACAACCTTTAGGCCCCCTTCCATCACCATACTAATTGGGTAAGTACCAACCTTTAGGCCCCCTTCCATCACCATACTAATTGGGTTAGTAACAACCATTAGGCCCCCTTCCATCACCATACTAATTGGGTTAGTAACAATCTTTAGGCCTCCTTCGATCACCATACTAATTGGGATAGTAACAACCTTTAGGCTCCCTTCCATCACCATACTAATTGGGTTAGTAACAACCTTTAGGGCCCCTTCCATCACCATACTAATTGGGTTAGCAACAAAGTTTAGGCCCCCTGACATCACCATATTAATTGGGTTAGTAACAACCTTTAGGCCCCGTTCCATCACCATACTAATTGGGTTAGTAACCACCTTTAGGCCCACTTCCATCACCATATTACTTGGGTTAGTAACAATCTTTAGGCCCCCTTCCATCACCATACTAATTGGGTTAGTAACAACCTTTACTTTCCCTTCCATCACCATACTAATTGGGTCAGTAACCTTTAGGCCCCCTTCCATCACCATACTAATTGGGTTAGTAGCAAACTTTCGGCCCCCTTCCATCACCATACTAATAGGGTTAGTAACAACTGTTAGTTTCCCTTCCATTACCATACTAATTGGGTTAGTAACAACCTTTAGGCCCCCTTCCATCACCATACTAATTGGGTTAATAACAACCTTTAGTTTCCCTTCCATCACCATACTAATTGGGTTAGTAACCTTTAGGCCTCCTTCCATCACCATACTAATTGGGTTAGTAACAACCTTTAGGCCCCCTTCCATCACCATACTAATTGGGTTAGCAACAACCATTAGGCCCCCTTCCATCACCATACTAATTGGGTTAGTACCAATCTTTAGGCCCCCTTCCATCAGCTTACTAATTGGGTTAGTAACAACCTTTAGTTTCCCTTCCATCACCATACTAACTGGGTTAGTAACAACCTTTAGGCTCCCTTCCATCACCATACTAACTGGGTTAGTAACAATCCATAGGCCCCCTTCCATCACCATACTAATTTGGTTATTAGCAACCTTTAAGCCTCCTTCCATCACCATACTAATTAGTGTTAACTCTAACACAGACTTTCATCTAACAGATGGTACACAAGGAGAATTTATGAAACAACACCTGTATAGAATTAAAATGTATTTCCTTTGTAAGTGTATCCTTGACAACTTGAATCTTAAATTTATAAGAAAATATTGAAGCAAGTAAGATTAATTGTGATATTTCCACACATTTTTCATTTATATTGCAAAACAGTCTTTTTCCACATGGGGCTATGCCTCATGCATTCCATAAAATTGCCAATTTCTTTCTAAGGACATGTAGAATTGGAGAAAATATTAATGATTAAAAAAAAAGAAGGGAGTCACCTTTTTTCTGCATTTGTACAGGAAAGCTTGGGTATCAGGATCCATTGCTCATTTCTATATTCTGCGTGTTGTCTAGTGAAATATGTATGTTATCCTTCTCTCAGTGGAGTTAGTGTTTGCTTTTAGTTAATGCAATTTATGCAGCTTTTCTTCATTTTTTCTACTTATTTCTTCATTGATACTAAATTTTAGAACAGAATGTTTGATTTATTGGGAAGTTGTTGATCCACACAGGATTTAGATCAGGACTTTCCCACCTTTCTGGAAAAGTGGGATCATACCAGGTGTAACAAGGCTTTGAGCCATGTTAATTATTACCCAAGCCTTTTCTGTTTTTTTATGCCTACTTCATTCATACTACTGCAGTGCTTCATTTTTAATGAGCAGGGGAGAACAGAGAGGTATATATCAATTATGTTAGCCTCGAACAAGTAGTCGCAATATCTGGTCATGCATGAAACTTGAAGTTGCACAATGATTTCTGCGAGAAATCACAGTCACAGTCCAGATGTCTTGCACCTGTATATGTAACACAGAAGAAAGATAATTCTGATGTCACTATCTCCTGTATCTCTTCTCACATTTCTTTTCCCAGTCTGCTCATAAAATTGCTTCTACACATCCAACAATTGCTTGTTCCTGCTAGAACTTGTTGAAGCTTTGCTTAAAGTCATGTACCACTTCTAATTTTACTGTTCTGCATTTATTTCTGACCCCATCCACTCCACTCCCCTTGCTGTTTTTCCTTTTGCCCCTCCACCCACAGACATTAGGTATCATTTCTGACAGGTTCCCATAAGGCATACAGTATATGAGTTGTACATCTTGAGGTAACAATTTCCTATTCAGAGACAGCCTTACCATGGTGCTTTAGCAGGAAGATGGGCAGCACGATGGTGGGCTGTCTCTGCAGCCATGCTAAATGCTAATGAGGCATTGCAAGGGAGAGGAATATGATAATTAGCCACATGCTTTCCCCAGGAAATTTATTTTTATTTACTTATATATTTATACTGTGTTTACTAGGTTAGTCCAATTAGACTAGGAGCCTCTTTCAGGGGTGACTTGGTGTGGTATTTATATTACTAAGGGAAATTTGGATAGGGCATATATATGAAGAGTTCCTCTACTCTTTTCAATCAGTGTTATGTGATCTTTTATATCCATCTGGGCTACCACCAATTCAAGCAGATGTGCCTTCAGTTTGATATTTCATCTGAATGATGAATATGCACATATATGCACAGTCTGGCATTCTAAGCCAGAAATCTGAAGTGCATCTAAGAGAATCCAAGGCATCCACTGAAATCTTCAAAACGTAAGTAGAATGTAAGCTTTTTTCTTGAACTTGTGTACTGTTTTCCATTGAGATGTTGCTTCAATTTATATTGTTTTGTTGCTGTGACTGTTTTATTCTGTACTTGTATTTTTTTATTTATCTGCCTTAAATAGCATAGGCTAGATTCAGACTTGCTGAATCTAAACTGCTTGATATCACTTGAGCACTAAAACCAGCTCAGTGAGGTGCTTTTCTATTGGTAGACTGTGTTAGAGCTGTTTACATTTGTGTGTATTTAAGCACTGTGTTTGCACGGTTTGTGCTCAGTTAGGTGAAGCTGCTCAGAGTTTGTTGTTCTCAGCCAGAAATCTGAAGTGTATCTAAGAGAATCCACAGCATCCACTAAAATCTTCAAAACACAAGTAGAATTTAAGCCTTTTTCTTACACTTGTGTACTGTTTTCCACTGAACTGTTCCTTCATTCTATACTGTTTTGTTGATTTTCATTCTACACTTGTTTTTTTTGATTCATCTACCTTAAATAGCATAGGCTAGATTCAGACTTGCTGAATCTAGACTGTTTGATATAACCTGAGCACTAAAACCAGGTATCTTACATTAAAAGGGCCTCCTGCATCCCTGTGGTAGAAGTGTGCAACTCGGGACCCATCTGAGTTAGTGATTGCTGGAATAAAGGCTCGGTGAGGAGCTTTTCTATTGGTAGACTGTGCTAGAGCTGTCTAAATTTGCATGTATTTAATCACAGTATTTGTGCAGTTTGCACTCAGGCAGAGCTGCTCAGAGTTTGATGTTCTAAGCCAGAAATCTGAAGTGCATTTAAGAGAATCCAAGGCATCCATTGAAATCATCAAAACACAAACAGAATTTAAGCCTTTTTCTTTCACTTGTGTACAGTTTTACATTGAACTTTGTTCATTTTATACTGTTTTTGCTGTTGTGACTGTTTTATCCTGCACTTGTTTTTTTTTATTCACCTACCTTAAATAGCAAAGGATACATTCAGACTTGGTGAATCTAGACTGCTTCATATCACTTGAGAACTAAAACCAACTATCTTACATTAAGAGGGCCTCCTGCACCCTTGTGGCAGAAGTGTATAGCTCAGTACCCATCTGAGTTGGAGATTGCTGGAATAAAGGAAAGGCTGAGTGAGGGGCTTTTCTATTGGTAGGCTGTGTTAGAGCTGTTTATATTCACTTATATTCAAGCACTGCGTTTGCACGTAGCTGTGGAATGCACAATGGGGTTTAGCACTGCTGTATAGACACAAAAGCTTGAAAGATAAATTTTCCCTAGATAACTGCTAGGGAACCCTAAGCTTCCCTGCTTCTCATCATGTGAAGCAGTTGTGCACTGCTGCCCAAACAGCAACTCAGCTGCACATTTTGAGGTGTTGACGCAGGTTTCTACTCCTAAACCTCCCCATTGATTAGCCGATTTTACTAGTCCTATAGCAGATCCTGGTCCATCTATCGCACTCCCCACTATTACAGAATATACCTCTCACAATGGATGGACAGTTTCCCACCATTTCTCCAGCCAGCATGATTAACACGGGCATCCTGAGGCAATGTAGCAATTGCATCATGTATACTAACAATGATCTTTAAATCCTAAAACATGCAGACACTATATGAGAGAGAGGTGTCTACACTATGAATCTGGAATCAATGCTCTTTCTCTCTCATAATAGCAAACCAGATAGTAAACAGGTTATCAGCACACACACTTCACCTATTGCACAAACCAAGCACATAGCGCATAACATATAAACCCACATATGTGGAGGTACTCACTAAAAGTTTACCAAAAGCGCAGGGACCTCGCAAGTGCAAATCTTCTGCACTCAATACAGTTCCAATTGAATCCACTACATGTAAAAACACATGTATCAGTGTCTCAGTCAATAAGCCCCTAAGGCAAAACACCTTAAAGCCAAATTTATTGGTCATAGGAGACTTCATAGTGAGACACAGGTATCCCCCTCACCAGGCTAGACCAGAAGAAGATCATGGTCAGCTGCCTGTCAGGAGCCAGGCTCCAGCAATTCAAACACACACTTAAGTCTGCCAACAACAAGCACTGTTATGACTCTGTCATAGTCCATGTTGGAGTGAATTACTTAAAATTTGCCTCATTGGATTATATGAAGAGAGACATGACTAAGCTTTCAGATTATGTGTCCCAGGCAGGTATGACCCTAGCCGTAAGCAGCATTCTACCTTCACCCAGGATAATCCCTCAATACGAATAAAAAATTATTGACTTCAACAAGACAAATACACCTTGAGACTGGTTAAACAGTATGACTCACTAAAGTTACTCCAAGTCCAACAAACTGTAGGAAAGACCTGCCCTCCACATCATTGTTAGCTATAGGTCCCCTACCATGAACCGCAAAAACCATATTGCCTACCTGGACCTACCTGAGTCACTCACAATACAGCCAAACACCCTGGTTATGGGTGACTTTAAGTATCGTTCTTTCAACTGGAAAACATATATGAGAACAAACGTGCTTGCCATAAAGTTCCTGGACTTTGTTAACACAAATGCTCTGGAACAGATAGTCTGTACCACCACAAGGGGCTCTAATGTGCCTGACCTAGTAACCACCAACATGGGAGATTGCTGCATCACCCAATGTGTGAGACCCTCCCTGGTAAAGTCCAATCATAAATCAGTCTCTTTCAAAGGAACAGTTATACCTGACCCCTCTCTCAGGAATAAAAAGGTTGAAAAATGTGTTCAAAGCAAACAATAGCCTCCAAGTCATGGAATAAATAGTTTCAAACTCCTGCCACCACTGACAACAATGACTCCTGGACTATGGTGCACACAAATGCCCTTTATAAACACCTATAAAAGACATAGACTCAGCCATATGAGAACGGATAAAACAAGGTCCTCATGAAAAAACAAACCACCCTGGTGAACATCTGGAATAAATAGGTTATACAACAACAGAAAAAAATAATTGTCAAAGAACAAGAGGGAGCAGTCTCAGCTGAGGAGGAACACCCTCCATAGCTTGAACAAGCAATTTAGACATCCTGTAATGTCCTCTAAAGTTAATTACAAAACTAAATTAATATCCCTAGCTAAGGATAATCACAAGGCATTCTTTAGCTGTAGCTACGTCTGAAATCTAAAAGGGAAGGCCTAGCTTTGTGCCAAATTAGTAGTGGATGGTGCCACTCATATTGAACCTGAGGTCATCGCCACACTACTAGTGGATGAGTTTGGAAAAAAACTCACCCCCCCCATCCCCACCAATCATACCCCAAAGCATACCTGTCACCAGTAATTTACCTAGTATCTGCAAAGAGCAGGTCATAACAATACTTTCCAAGGTCAAAAACACAGCCTCTATAGGACTGGATAACATCCCAGGATGCTTACTAAATGGTCAAAAACATGAGTTAGCAGAACCAGTGGACACTCTCTTCAACCACAGTCTATGCACTGGCCTTGTTCCAACATAGTGGAAAACAGCAAAACCCTAAGAACTATTGACCCATAAGTCCAACCAGCCTCATCTGTAAGGCCATGGAGAGAATCATCATGGACCTTATCAAGAAAGATACAGGAGTCCTTCAAACTCTTGACCAACCCAGTTTGGCTTCATTAAGGGCAGATCATGCTTGTTAAACCTGGTGGACTTCTTCAAGAAAGTCAGCAAAGCCATGGGTGAAGGCAAAACAGTACATGCTGTCTGTCTCAACCTACCCAAGGCCTTTGCCACAGTCCCCCACTCAGGCATCATTGAGAAACTCACCCAGCTGGGGATTAACCTATGCATCATTAGATGGGTAGCCAACTGGCTCACTGACTATATGCATTATACAGTCAAAGTTAGGGATTCCACCTCTGTCAGCAGACCTGTTAACAGTAGTGTTCCACAAGGATCTGTGCTAGGCCCCCTACTGTTTGGAATCTATTTCTCAGAAATCCATGAGAAAATAGATTGCCTGTGTCTTACCAAGTTTGCTGATGACTGCAAACTGGGTCCAATCACTGAATCCCCCAATGACGTCAACATACTACAAAATGGGCTTACACTAATAAATGATTAGTGCCAAAACCCACGGGCTTAAACTTAACACAAAAAATGCACTGTCATCCCTTTCAGGAAAGGACAAGTCCGTGTGATCTACCATATTAATAATATCCCCCTAAGTTCAAACCCAGTGGTGAGAATGCATAGCAACCTTACCTTTGATCATCGTGTGTCCACACTGGCAAGGAAGGCCTTCTGCATTGATCATCTCATAAGCAAGGGCATAGCATCTAAATCTAAGGAGGTTATAACTCCCCTCTACTTGTCCCTCATCATACCAATAATAAAGTGCAATGTTCCCTTCTCTATGTACCTCACCAGACACCTGCAGCAGCTGGAAAGACCTCAGACATATCTCACCAAGAGAATTCAGGGCCTTCAACACATGACCTACATGGACAGACTGAAGGCCCTGTCACTGTAATCTGTATCATATAGTCTGCTTAGAGGTGATGTGCCTGGCCTACAGAGCAGTCTTGGACCCTGCCTTAATGGAAATGCTGCACATACACAAATCAAATGGGGCAAGATTCAATTGCTCTAGAGAACTTAACCTAGCCTGCAACATTAACAGGATATGCTGGAGAGACAGCTATATCTCCCAGTGTTTGCCACTCCTCTGGAACAAACTCCCAAGTCACATTAAACAGAGCTCTTCAATGACCCTAATTAAGTGTAACTTGCACACTTGTATGGGAAACCTTAAATTTACCCCAGGGGTATCACCTGTGTCCCTCTTGGACAGGGGCAGCCAGTGCTGATTTTAGATTCACATTGCAAATATAGACTATATATCTTGATCTATTAAGGGAACAAGGGTATATCATGGCAAGGATTGTTAAGATCCTAGGGTCAATAGCCTCATAACCTCCTATGATCTTAAATATATATAGGATCATACGAAGTTAGTAGACTAATGGTCCTAAGGCCCTTATAAACCTAGCCAAGTTCTACCCTTATTTCCATGAGGGACACAGTTGGTATCCCTGGGGTGAATTTCTGGTTACCCATACAATCGTCCAGATTGTGTTTGAAGAAGGCCAATGAGGTGCCCTGTTTGACATGAAGTGGGAGTCTGTTCCAAAGGTGTTATAACCTCTGGGAGACAAATCTGTCCCTCCAGCAGGTCCTATTAATGTCACATATTAGGTTAAGGTCTTTAGAGTGAGTAACCCATGTAATATTTGACTTGCAGATATGCAGCATTTCCAATAAAGCAGGCTCAGAGATTGCCTTATATACAAGGCAGAGAACACCTATGAGTAGTCTGTATGAAACAGAATAAGGTGACAGTGATTTCAGATGATCCACATAGGACAGATGCTGAAAAACTTGAATTTTCCTTGTGAGGAACTTTTGTGGTCTCTCCATTTGCTACAGGTGCTTGGAAAGGAACATACCAAAAGAGGCATTGTACTCAGTTATTGGCCTGATGAGAGAAGAGCACAGGGAAGTTATAACTTCTTTTTTTCTGGAGACAATGCCCTTACTTATGAGATGAGCAATACAGAATGCCCTTCTTACCACTGTGGAGACATGGTGATCAAAGGTAAGGTTGCTGTCAACCTGCGTGCCCAGGTCTCTCACCACTGAGTGGTGATTAAGTGATTATTTATAAATAGGTAGATAAGTAGATAGATATGTATCTGTAAATTTATTGGTATAATTTTGTTAATATAAATGCATTTTCAGATGAATGGGTATACAGCTTTGCAAGCAGACACAAAAAGAAATGAATATATCATATATCTATATTATGTGTGTGTGTGTGTGTGTGTGTGTGTGTGTGTGTGTGTATATATACATATATATATATATATATATATATATATATATATATATATATATATATATACAGGGCAGTTCTTTGAACATTACTTTCTGGAAGATTGTGGTATAGCAGTTTTCCCTTTAATTGCTATTGTGTGATCACAGGGGACATATAGCAAGTACAAGGGTGCTTACCCCCATAAAAAATATAATTAGCAGGAGGTGTGGGGGGGTTATGTCATCAGATGGACCTCCTGAATGTGGAGTTCCATAGCATTGAGCTCCAGAGTGTTGAGTACCATAGCACCAACTCTCAGAAGCCTTTGTTAGGGGGGCCTCCTGCACCACCCCACACCCTCTGCTAATTAAATGTACTAACTATGTGATTGCACTACAGAAGGGGAAAGGGCCAATTTTCTGATCCTTGCAGTACCACGATCACACAATACAATATTCCCATTACTTAATATGTTGACATTTCTGATGGAGACATATAGGGTTTGTCATCCTGACAGTCTGTATATGGTCAACATCATATTATCCTGAATTCCATGGGGGGCAGGAAAGCTTGACCCTTTATAAAATCAACATCTTTTTTTTTTTAATTTTAGATTTCAGCCTTCAGATTGTTAGTGCTTTGGCACTTGACATTCAGGAGGTCAGTCTGGTGACATGAAGCTGTGTATCTCTATCTTTATATATATATATATATATATATATATATATATATATATATATATATATATATATATATGTATATATGGGTCTATTTTCATTCATCAAATTTATGGTTCACCAAACTGAAAATAACTGAGACCATTCAATCAAAGAAGTCTCAGTAGTTCATAACTGGACTATGCAAATGTCCATTTAATCGACATAGGTATTGTGTTGCTGGCAGACCGTGAGACTTCTTGTATAATGTACCAGCCCTCAGACATGATGGATGTGATGGTAGTGTCAGCAGTCTTCAGGATATGTTACGTTATATTTGTACCACTCATAGCTTTCTAGTAGAGATCATACAACACTAAAGATAGGGAAATCTACCCTTTGCTGTAACTGTAGTGTAATCACGGAGTTGGTATAAATAATTTGCAGTGAGTGTGAGGGGTGCAGGTGGGCTTGCCCCCCTAAAAAATATTTGGCAATGTATGTGTTTATTTATTTATTTTTATATTTTCAATGGCTGTTGTTTTGGGGATATGTATTTTAGCATAGTGTAGTTTCGCAATAATGACATTTCTGCTGACTGGTGACAGTTATTTGCTGTTCGGTGAACCGTAAATTTGATGAATGAAAGCAGACTCATGTATATATATCTGGTTTACTATCATATATCCGACAGTCAACATAAATTCATACATTAAATATCGACTAAGAAGTTTGACTCGGAATGTCGAGAAGGTCAGATAGTCGCAAAGTCACTTCCTGTTGCAAATTCGACCTTTCCCAACATACGAAGACTGCTGTCCAACACTGCACATCATGTGTCCCCCACACCCCCTGCAAATTATATATTCCAACTCTGAGAGTGCACTACAGTGGGGAAAGGGTAAATTTCCCAATCCCCACTGTACCACAATCTCTAGTTATAAGATCAACCTCTTATGTGCGAATGCACTGTGCATTTGCTGAACCCAGGGACTGACATAAATGAAGGTTCAGCAACATGGGATTCAGCCAACCATACGTTGACATCCCGTGGTTGCCTAACCTTCACTTGAAATTGTGATTGTAAACCTATACACACACACACACACACACACACACACATACAAATATGCATATATATATATATATATATATATATATATATACACACACACACACACACACACACACACACACACACACACACACACACACACACACACACACACACACGTATATGGATATGAATACTATGAATATTACCCTGTATTCTGCAAAACAAATTGGAATATATTATCTGAGACTGAGTCAGTGAATTGGGCTTGCACTAAAAAGAGAATTAGAGGTAGAAACTTGGAATCCATTGTTTCTACTTAAAAAAAAAAAGAAAACTTACTTCCCAAAACTAGGAAAAAAAGGCATAGAATTAATTAAAAAACTCATTTTTTAGCTTATATTTCAAATGTTATAATTGTTATTTTATGTTTTTATCTTCATATAATACTTTACCATTTTTCTTTATTCCATGATTTTTTTAATGAAATGGAGGCAGTATCTTTTAATGCAAATTCTCTTTTAATTCAAATTCTGTATGGCAATATCCTTATTAGTGCTTATTATTTCAACAAAAGTGAGTTTTTTTTCCATAAACAATTCCACTGAAACATCTTAATCAGAAAATCAGTGTATCAAACAACATACAAAGCAGACCCCCCCCCCATCCATGTATAATAAGGCAAAGTCAAAGTACTGAGTAATCTGCTGAAAGAAAGGAATCACTATTAGTGCACACATAAAAATGGCATTGATAGTGATGTTCTATGGAGAACAGTGATCTATGCCCGGGGGACTCTGCTTTTGGAGTGTAGCAAAGCAGCCCACTGAAATACACTCAAACAAGACTCAAATAATTGTATTACACATCTTTAAATAAAATTTTGTTAAACTTTAAAAAGTATTAGGAAAAAACAAATGGCTCAAAAAAGTAATCAGTAATTCTGTAAATGAGAAACTAATGAGCTGTCACCAGTTTATGATGATAGAGGGCTACTTCCTTATAATTTCCAGCTGTTGTACATGTACGTGAAATAAGTACAGTAATTCATAAATGAAATTATCTTTTTTCCCTTATTTAATTATTTTATTTGGTCTCTGGGAAGAGAAAATGTGAAAATCTGCATATTTTATACTATATGAATTTCCTTATTAATATCCATAACACTTTGGTGCATGCTCTTCATATCTCGTTTTCTTTAAATAATGCTGTTCAGTACTATTAAACTTTAACATTGCTGTTTTATAAATAAAGTGCACAAGCCCTAAGCATTAGCTAGAGTAGTGTGAAGGGAGTAGATGCCCCAGGGCAAGCTGTCACAGATGGTCTGATTTGCACTGTAGAAAAGGTGCTGATTGCTCCATGAAAGCCAGCAGTGCAATCACTTCTGCTGTGTGGCTGCCTAAGTGAACATGTAGTGTATTCATTTAAGGCGGTATAATTGAAATCATTGTGTTACTTCATACATTATACATTTCAGTCTTGTTGCAGTTGCTCATGAAGTGAAGTGAAGTAAGGTAAAATAAACTCCAAAATATTTGGACAGCTACCCTCCCTCCTCAATCTCCCCTACACACACACACACACACACACACACACACACACACACACACACACACACACACACACACACACACACACACACACACACACACACACACCTATCTGCATATATAGTGGCTTATGGATATATGTGTATGTGTGTGTCTTCTCCGGACTTATACAGACACACAGAAAAATATACATATACACAAATAGTGGAAAAACAGGTACATTTAAAATAGATTGTGATTATTTTTCTATAGTTCATGCACCACAGAAACACATTGCACAATCTGCTTTAACGATATGATATATTTTAGTGTCCCATTAGACAAATCATAGCAGAGGGTTAGAAAGAGGGGAATTTTCTTATTTTTTACAACAGGAAGTCTTTGAATAGTAGACCCTATACAATTATTAGTACTAAATCTTTGCAGACTTAGTGTATATATTTTAAAAAACGTACTTGAAGCCAGGTCTGACTTTTTGAGGAACATCATAAATGCAGGATGAGCAATAGTAAATCTGAGGGCCAAAGACATAGCACCATGCCTACAATCATAGCATCTGAGATGTATTCTTACCTTAAGGAAAACAGGGCCACATAATTCACTTGAAGAGTCGCAGGCAGTATTACAATGAAAGAGCTACTTCTCTATGTAGATAGCTGCCCACATTCCACCTGTACTGCTGTTGTTTTTGCAGCATATAGTTCACAGGAGCCAGAGGATGGGCCGATACATTCATGTGAATTGAGAAGGAGAGAATGGTTATGAAACCGTGTCCAGTTAGTCTACAACAAACATCAAGTAAAAACTAGAATTAACTTTATTTTCACTGTCAGAAAATTCACTATTCTTAGTGCCTTGACTATAAATATTGGAAGTCTAGCTAGTCTACTCCAAACTATGTTTTCATTTATAGTTATTACTTGCACACTTAAGCCTTAGACGACACAAAGTACCTATGTTACAGTATGTATACCAAACTTGACAGAAAACAATCAATTTCAGTATGAGTCATAAAATAGCAACTCCTAGGAGAAGCAACTCAGCAAAATAAAACCCTCAAAAACACAACCAATACAGCTTCTCTGGAATCCCAGCAAGATTTATCATTATTTGTTGCAGAAAATATGCCTGGGATATACAAGGCAAGTGTCACATGTCACATAGGCTGCTTTTTAAAACAAACCATTTGCACCTCAATAGAATTAGCAGGTTAGATACAGCTGCCACTGGCATATGTATCAATAGTTACGAGAACTATCACCCTACCGTTGGATGAAGACTGGACTCTCAAGCTTCAATTGCCCAAGTTACAATTTGTCAGTGAGCAGAGTTCCTCCATAGGAAATCACTGTCAGCAAGTTAACTCAGTAGTGATACCCCATTTGTGGGGCATTTTCCCTTCTTTGAGTAGGTGTGACCATGGAGTTGCAAAATAAAAAAAAACACTTAAAAAGTGCTTTTAAGCTTTTTTTTTTTTTGGTGGATGCAGTTCAGGGATTCTAATCCTTGGTGCATTTGCTTTTTTCCACTCCTAGTGGAAGCATGGACAAATGATAATTTGTACTTATTTACATGCTGAAGTTTTTTTTTTTGTCTTGCAAAGCCGAAAGAAAAAGGAAAAGATAAAAGACATATTGCTTTAGCTTCCATAGCACTTTGCTTCTTTACATTTGAACAAGATTGTGCTATAAGTTCTCAGTTCTCTGCTGGTCAAAGGCAACTTTAAATAGATTTGATTTGAAACCTAGTCTCTAATATTGGTTTTGCTTTTCTTTAAAACTTTGTATTTTCCTCCGTTATTAGTATGTTTTGTAAAACTGCTTCAGGTTCTGCACAGGACAACAAAATGAAACGGATACAACTACAATGAAAACATTTATTTTATAGCAATTTGTAAATGGAAAAGTGACGCACGTAAGTCTGATTAGGGACTATCTTCACATCATATATAACTGACAAAGTGGTAAAAAGTACAATCACTGCACCCTTGTATGTGGCAGCCCAACTTATAGCAATCCATTAACAAAACTTGTCACCCATCACAAATGTGACTATTAATTTTACACATTAAACAGATTTGAGGAAGGAACCAAATGAATAATACATAGTAAGCAAAACTGCAAGACTTAACTTGAAACAAAATTACCTTAAAAGCAATGGAAAATGAATGTGTTCTTGATAAGCACTTTTCTACACTCATAAGTTTATTCATTTTGACATTTGCTAACCAGGTTAGTCCAGCTGAGCTAGGACTAGGGTTGCTACTTTTTCAAATGCCCAAAGTGGGACATTTTTTTTACAAACATCAGATTTTGCAGGCCAAAACATACCCACGGCCCATACAAAGGACATAACTTCACTTTTTTTGTCTAAATAAAAGCTTATTCTTTCAGCATTTTATTTGCTTATTCTGTTTCTTATAACATTTAGGTGTTTCAGCTACAGAATAACTGTTTTATGCAACTATTACATAAAATATAGGAAATAATTTTGTGCTAAAATCTCAAGACAATTGCCATTTTTACAATTTTTTTGCAGGACACAACTGCCCAAAGAGGGACTGTTCCTCACAAAGCGGGGCAGGTGGCAACCCTAGCTAGGACACATTTTCAGTGGAGGCCCAAGGAGAAAAGCTCGAGACAGTGGCATTAAACAAAAACAGTAAAATTAAACATAACTTAGTAGTGAAATCTTATGATACAAGACTTTATTTGTGTCTTTCGGCTTTTCCCGGTTAGGGGTTGCCACAGCGGAACTCCGGTCCGCTAATGATTGGCAGTTGATTTTTACGTACCGGCTTGCCAGGCCTGATGC
This sequence comes from Protopterus annectens, assembly GCF_019279795.1. Lineage (NCBI taxonomy): Eukaryota > Metazoa > Chordata > Ceratodontiformes > Protopteridae > Protopterus > Protopterus annectens. The sequence continues at coordinate 232,858,425 of NC_056744.1, forward strand.
ACAACCTTCAATGAAGGCACGCCCATTCACGCATGTCTCCACGCAGAAGACGCTCTAGCTGAGAATCGAACTGGACATAGTCTTACTGTGAGGCGACAATGCTACCGCAGCACCACCACCGCGGGATGTATGATACAAGACTAAAGGAGTAAAATATTAACTGTTATGCAGAAATATACAGAACATTTGGTAAAGTTAGGAAATTATACATAGAGAGATAGAATGTGTTTATCACAGGAATTGGTACTTTTCCATTATCGGGGCAACACTTCGAATGAGCGCTTTGAATATTGTATTTCAAGTGCTGTTGTTCAAGTAGAAATCCATTTATTTCATTTTCACATACATTTCTGTTTCACTCTATTAAGAGGAACAGGAAAATGACAACATCGATCAGCATTTATTCTTGATTGCTGACACTACGAAGTGCAAACAGGAAGTTACGTTTTCTTATGCTTCCAATGCACACATGTATTGTACAAGACTAAGCATTTATTGTTGCTGGTGTTTTGTTTTATTGTGCAGGTGTAATACATTCACCTGTATTATCCCTCTAACATAATGAGATACCCTTAATTACCTTTTTTTAACACTAACCTCCCTCCTTTGTCGAACACTGGTACATAGCCGAAATACACATGTCAAAATGTGGTTCTTAATGGCATGTAAGATTTTGTATTTTCATACCTTCAGTGGCAGTTGAAAGGTAACAGCTGCTTGCATACCATGCAGATTTATAGGCTTTTGCAAGCGATAACCCATTTTTCAGTTCGATATTAGCAGTTTTGCCTAGAAAAGTTATCTCATTAACAGTATATAAACCCATTACTGAATAACTATGCACTAATATTACACCATTCCGATTTACTTCAATGCAATGAAACATCGAGCACTATCGAGTAATTAAAAAAAAATCATCATTTATGCCATTCCAATAAATGAAATGCTGTGAAATGAGACAGTACTGAGTGATAAAACACTATCATTTAGCCATACAATGAATGTAAACACATGGAACAATGAAGCAGGACAAGTAGAAGATGAAATGCACATGCTTTTAGGTACTTGTACTTCTTACTGGCAAGCAACAGTCTTAACATTTAGCGGTCAGTATTAGTAGCCAGTATAAAATCAGCTATTATTCGGATATTCAATTGCTTTCAAATGCATCGCAAATGAAACACGGCCTATAAGAGACTAACTGCTCATTCCTTTACACACTTGCATTAGATAGTATCAAAGTTTGGGTGGTCAGCAGTAAAAGACATGCCAAGAGGAAAACAGTACAATAGTACGGCTGTAGAATTGAGGTTGCATGATAATGTACAATTTTCTTCAGAAACAACAACAAAAACATTTTAAGACATTCACCTTAACACAAGTAGAATTTTGCGGATAACAACACCATATAACATGAGAAAGCATTCAAAGCTACTAAAAAAAAGAAGCACAAGAGAAAAATGCCGCCAAGCGGTACACAGTTTTTTACAGGTTATATAGCCCTCATTCGAAGTGTTGCCCCGATAATGGAAAAGTACCCCGGAATGCATTGGTCTTACGTTAGGTATTTTACTGAAGTTAAAGAAAAAGTTTTTAATTAAGGTAGAAAGAGGGAGAAAACAGGTAGCTGGGTAAAACAGGTATTTGAGTGCAGACTATAATAGTGAGAAAGAAAGGGTAGATATGAAGTAGACAAAAGTTTGTTACAATTTCAGAATCTTTCAGTCTGCATTTTCCTGTTCCTTGTGTAAATATGTTATGCTGACAACCTGCTGACTAACTCCCTAGAATCCAGAATGCTTTATGCTGGCACTGAATTGCATATCTAGTATAACTGAACAGAATACTGATGAAACCGCGTTCCATAAGCAGCATTCCGTAGACAAAGGAAGACAGAATTATGGAATGCATTTTTGAAATTATAAGTATGAATATCTGATCCTTGCAGAGACATTTTCATGCCAAATGTTTCACTGCTTACTACAACAACAGCAAACATGTATGGGTACACAGCCCTTTCTCCTTCATTCCCTCTAACTTGTGCAATGATGTCAGTTTTCAGTCAACTGGAAGGATTGTTTTACTGTATATTAGTATAGAAATATAACTGTTAAACACAGATGCATTACATTCATTTTGATTTTTTTAAGTTTAAAGTGATTATCTTTTATGTAAGTGTGTTAATACATTCAGTGTGTGTACAACAGACATAATTAATGCAGGATCCATGGCTAACAGGCTCTCAGTCTTTGTACTTAACATTTTATGACACTCCTATCTGTGAGTGACATTTGTCTGATTGTTGTACAACCTTTGCCTTACCTACTTGCTTATAATTTTCACAACAGTTATTTGAATTAATTAATTAAGTAAGAACGTGCTTTGATAACAGAGAATGTGTGGGTTGGGAGGTGGAATTAATAAATTAAGTAAATAAATAACAAATGTAGATGTTTCTACGTAGACTTACATCTGCAGAAAAGTACTGATTGAGAGTTCTTTCACCTTCAGGTAATTAATTTAATGCTGAATGGAATGGAATATAGACTCCCTTTGTACTTGTTACTGTGGATGGAGTGTTAAAAATAAGACAAGTAAAAAGAGAATTAGGTCTACACATCTTACTTGAAATGAAAACAAATCTGTGTTTGAACTTTATTTTCCTGCATCTGTCATTGTTTGTCAGCAAGTAATGACACCAGTATATTTTCAAAAGGTATTTTCATTCCATAAATGCAGAAAAAGACAACAAAGTTCTATTTATACTGGCATATTATTCATAATGTGATACCCAACTAGCAGTGCTGTTCTTTATCAAATGGGCAAAATATTCTATAGTGTGCACAATCTGAGCAAGAAACAAATGTTCTCTGGTGAATTAATCTACCCTTAGAAAAGAAATGCGTTCTCGTTTTCCTCTAATTTGGACTCAGAACAAGTTAACAATTAAAACCGCATGCAAATCAATAGCTCTAACCTCTGCTTTCATGTAGCAGTAGATGAAACAGTGATGGCACATTCATTCTGTGCTACAACCAAATGCACAGGTGCACATAGTGAAAGACTAGACATGCAGCAGTAAATGCTCTCATCACACACCCAGAAACTGATAACGTCAAAATAAAGAGAAAGAAATGCAATAAACTAATAGAAACTGCCTTTGATGCCTGCTAGAGATAATTACAGGTTTCAGTGGAGGTTATTTTCCACAACTATCAGGATGCAGGTATAAAGTTTCACTTCACAATGAAGAAGCCCTCCAAGTACTGTTAAGTAGTGATGGTTGGCTGCATGCATTGTATCAAGCAAAGTGAATGCATAGCTTTTAGCTAAATTTACCTACAAGTACATTGTATGGAGATCAGCATGCACATTTTCTACAAATGAGATCAGATTTTCTCTACAAACATTGCACTTGACAAATAATTAATAATACAACTAAATTAAATGTACAGTGCTTGTGTTTTTTTTATCCAGTTTATGTGTTTACATTCTTACTTTTTTAACACTATAAAAATAAATGTCTTAACTTGCTGAGGATATATGTATTAGCTGTGGCCAATGTCACTGTTGCTGAACTGTGGATAATATATATATATATATATATATATATATATATATATATATATATATATATATATATATACATATATATGTATTCACACACAGACACACACACACACACACACACACACACACACACACACACACACACACACACACACACACACACACACAATGTGTGTGTATCCACTACTACTCTCAGATGCTTTACCAACCTATCCAAAACTGACCTTAACAAATTACAGTTCTGCTATAACAAAATACAGAAGTTTGCCACCAATCAATCTAAAAAACTACCACTGTACAGTTCTTCGACAACTCAACTGATTAGAACTTCCCAACCTGTTAGCTCTAAAGCAACGTTCTTTTGTTCATAAAATCATATACAACCCTACAGACTGCACTGCTTTTTCAAACCTAGTCAAAACAAACTCTAAGTGTAGGCTCCTTAGGTCATCCAACAAACTAATGCTAAAAGTGACCCAGTCTCATACTATCATGACAACTCCCACTGCTCCTATAAAATAGCCAAGGACGGGAGCAATCTACCTCAGTACATCCAAAAAAAATCCAAATCTTTCCACATTTAAAACCACCCTGATAGTTTATTTAAATACTGACTGGCTTTGCCCCTGTATTTCTCCTGGCTAGTCTCTCTTCCTATGACTGCTCATCTCTGCTATGAGATTCCTATTACTGCTCATCTATTGCATAACTTGCATATTATCTCTCTGATATTTGTTGATGGCATTGCGTACTTTTGTATAACTTCTAACTTTCTGATTTGTTTTGGGATATTGTATACATTACATAACATCATTTTTACCTCACTTATTATCTTTCTATGTGAATGTTTTGCTATGACCTGTATTCCTTGTGTTAAACTTATAACATTTTTGCTTTATTTTTTCTTCAATATTTGTACTTTAACTAATTTGTACTCATGTGGAGCTTTTCTCCCCGGGTCTCCACTGAAAACAGGTTTCTTCAACCCAATCGGACACTACCCGGCTAACAAATGTAAATAAATTAAAAAAAAAAAAAAATATATATATATATATATATATATATATATATATATATATATATATGTGTGTGTGTGTGTGTGTGTGTGTGTGTGTGTGTGTATGTGTGTACATGTACATACATATGTTAACATTAGTTTGAATTAACCTTAAAGATTTTGCATCATTGATGCTGTCTTACTTTTCTGGTGTGCTGTAATCTTAGAATTTGTACAAAACATTGAGAAAACATTGGGGGAAGTAATCCTTATTTACTTTATGTATAGGAAGTACAACTTGATAAAATCAGTATTCTACAGGTGGTCTAGGACAATAAATGAACACAAACAAAACTGTGCATGTGTTACACAAGAGTCCAGTTTCATATTGCTCCGTCTACCCAGTTAAAACATTGATTTTAGTAGCTTGCCAATACTGCATGCAGCTGATTTGGTTATTTTTAATCTGTTATATTTTGCTGGGAAGTAGTTTGCTGAGTTTGCATTCACAGAATGCCACTGTATAAAATGATATGTATTATCCTTTCCTTTATGCTCAAGGCATTCAGTCATCAGGATACACGGTGGTGGAAAAAGGAAGATGCTCGGTTTATTTTCCACACTGATTATTCTTTCGTCTAATGTTTTGTGACCTTATTATTAATATATTTAAATTTGGAGCTGTGTAGGAGAAGCTACCCTAGCAAGAACATAAATAATTACTTATAGCTAAATTGCAGTGCTAAAAATTAATTTTGTGGAACTGACTGGTGAATAGTTATGTTTCTTAAAATAAATGTATACTACAGCTGTTATACCAGGGAACCTTAAGTTCTGATGAATCGTTACTTTTGGAGTCTGTCTACCTGATACAGACTCCCTGCGTATGCAAGTCCTGGAGTGTTCCAGCATTCTTTAGCTACTCTGTGAGATCACGGTTCTACAAAACATTTTTTTGCCTTTTCTGGGTGCTTCTTATTTTCTCAGTAGCTGTGTGACATTGTAGTGAGCATACACAAATAATGGTGGCATGGTGGAAGAAATATCCAAAACAGGGATTCAGGGTCTAGTGATGTGGTGGTGTACAAGGATAAAAGCCTAGCTATAGCCCAGGTGGTCCAGATTTGATTAGTGTTTCAGGTGTCTGAGGTGCTGATAGGGAGGGATGCAACCAGCCTATCCATAGATGAGGGTGTTAGGCATTCCTTGAGGAGAAGCGTCATCCAAAGAGGGGAGCAGCCCTTTGATGTAACAGGCAAATGCAAGGAGGTGGGGAATCAAGGGATAGGTCATGACTGAACCCCCCCCTGCTGTAAGCAGTCAATGGCTTGACCCCAAACAATACACATAAATCCCATTCTGACACCAGCCTTAGAATAAAGATAATCCAGGTGCTACTGGAGAGTCTGGTAGACATGACTATGGACTGGAATACTGGGGTAGCCAGAATGAATAAAACAGAAAGAAAAAAGAAAGATGCAATTGAACTTGCCCCATGCAGAAATTATTTATTTTCCAATATCACTTCCAGTTTTGGCAGGTGTGGTGTTTAACTGATTCAATTTACTATCATCTGGCTATGTGGCATTTTCTCATATTAGATCCATTATTAAGACATTGACTATTCTCAAAGTAAGTAATGCATCTTGACTAGACTCAATTACTAGTTTTCATATCATGAGATACATCATACCATCAATAATGCTTTCTTTTTGTCCCAGGAGCTAACAGTGCTACTACTATATGAGTATTACATGACCGATAAATTAACAAATTTGCAGCTGTCATATGTACTCCTTTCTATGACAACTAGGGGCTGAATGTCATTTTAACTATTTTTTTTAACTGTATTCAACAGAGTGAGTTTCGAATAAAAACATTGGGTATGCAGTATATTCTAATGTATGTTTCATCACATATTCATGACCCATATTATCTTTAACATAAGACTTGTATGAAAAACAATGCTAAGTATTCATTAAGGCATTAAGGTGTGTCTATGTTACAGATATTAGTATACACTCAGTGGTGTTGTGAGGCGAGGCATGAGACCAAATGGTAAATGTCATACAATGCCAGGGTATACAGTAATATCTGTACCATGCACATATCCTCATGGCTTATTGCACTTATGAAATGGGCATTTTTTTTTTAATTTTTAAAATTTTTTTTTGCTTTTTAAATTTTATGTTTTCTAGATTATGTATGTCAATTTTATGGATTGCATGGTATTTTGATATAGAATATTTTTTCTACCCATTTTATATAATTGATAACTCTGCAGGGTTATAAACATCTAACTGTATAGAATTTTGTTTTGAACTTTTTGGGGTGGTTATTTACATAACCAATTGAAATGTCAGGACCTGCTAGAGTGAGTTTAGAAACACACAGACTGAATGGCTGAAAAAACAGACTTACATATACAGCTATGAAAGCAGAACTGCGGCAGATGCTAAAAGCAATCACAAAGCCTTTTATAGTTATATCAAGAACCTTCACGGCAATACCCAGATTTGCTCTGAGTTACTGCACAGTGGTACCTCCTATACTGGACCAACAGATATTGCCAACATACTGGCTGATAGATTCAGTGCCAGCTTTACCCCTTTGTCCCCCCAAAAGGGCCAATCACAATACCGGAAAAATGCCAGGCACCCAGCATTACTGCAGCACAGGTTAAAGCTGCATTGTCCAAGGCCAAGAATACAGCTTCCATGGGACCTGATAATATCCCTGGCTGTGTTATACATGAACTACAAGGTGAAGTAGAACCACATCTGTGTGCCCTGTTCAGTCACAGCCTCACCTCAGGCTTTGTCCCTACCGAATGACGTACTGCTACACTCATCCCTCTCCATAAAGAGGGAGCAACTACAGACCCTGGGAATTATCACCCCATTAGCCTAATGAGTCTGATATGTAAAGCAATAGAGCACAACATCATGGACCTGATTAACAAAGATATAGGAAATCTCCAAACACTAGACTCCACGAAATTTGGCTTTGTGAAAGGCAGATCATGCCTGCTCAACCTGGTTGACTTCTTTGAGTTAGTCTCCAGGGATGTGGATGAAGGTAAAGCAGTGCACACAGCCTACTGCGATCTGGCCAAGGCCTTCGATACCATTCCTCACTCGGGAATTATTGATAAACTCATCAAACTAGGCATTAACCCCTATATCACTAGGTGGGTTACAAATTGGCTCACCAATAGAACACACATTGTGAAAGTAGTAGACTCCAAGTTAGACTGCCAACCAGTTATGAGTGGAGTCCCACAAAGATCGGTCCTGAGTCCTCTCCTGTTTGGCATCTACTTTTCAGAAGTCCAGACCAACACAAAGGGACTCTGACTGACCAAGTTCACAGATGTTTGCAAGCTGGGAGTCATTATTAACTCCCCAAGTGATGCAGACATCCTACAGAAAGGCCTCACTGAGACCAGTGACTGGTGTCGAAACAATGGCCTTAAGCTTAATGCCAAAAAATGTGTCGTCATCCTTTTTGGTAAAAAACTCAGTTCCCACTAATTACCACATCGATAGGAGCCTACTGAACACTGAAGGTGTTATAAGAGATCTGGGGACAAAGTTTGACAGCAACCTCTCCTTCGACCATCACATTGCCACATTGTGGTCATAAAGTCATTCTTTATGGCACATGTCATTGCCAAGGGGTTTGCATCAGGAAGAAAGAGGTCATCGTCTCTCTCTACTCTTCCCTCATTAGACCAATCATTGAGTATAATCCCCCATTTGGCATGTACCTCACTAGATACTTGCAATAGCTGGAGAGGCCACAGAAATGCTTCATGAAGAGGATCCTAGGCATGAAACAAAAATCCTACATGGACAGACTCAAAAGAGTCTAGCTATTATCTGTCTCATATCATCTACTTAGCGGATATCTTTGCCTATCTTACAAAGCCATGTCTGACTCAGCTCTGTTAAAAATGCTACATCTAAAGAAATCCCAATCCTGCCACACCACACGCTCCAGAGACCTCAACCTCATTACCACAATCAACAGAACATGCTGCAGGGATAGGTTCCTCACCCAGAGACTGACCATGCTCTGGAATAGACTTTCCATACATGTCAAGCAGAGCACCTCACTGTCCCTCATCAAGGGAAATCTTGATGAGTGAATGGGTAACAGAAAGCTCAGCCCGGGGATCACTCCAGTGGCTTTACTTAATAGAGGCACTGGGAACTAACATCAGACGGCATGATGCCAAGGCACTTCTATGGGCTAGGCTTGTAAATGCTCCAGTGCCATTAGCCTAGTACACACCTATGAACTTATGAACCTAAGTCAGAGATAGTCATTTATTGGAATATTCCCTTTACTCTGAGGTTTGTTGATCTTGGAGTTGGTAGTTTGTTGGGGCTTGCCCCCCCCCCCATATCTAAGAGTCCAAGAGGCCTTGCCTCCCTGTAAAAAAGAAGTTAAAGGAGAAGAGCAACATTTGAGATTCAGTCTTTTCCTGAGTTTTCAACCTTTTTTTCAGTCCCTTAGTCCTTTACAAGTACCAACATTTCAATAGAGAGACGGTAATTTATGGGACTCTTCTGTCAATCTGTTGTGTGATGTTGCACAGTCTGGTTTATAAATAAGTGCTACCACTACACAATATGCCAAATGAATTCTCGCAGATAAAAGAGTCCAGATGAAGAGATTAGCATATCAGCAGTGCAGTGCTTCATAAACATTCATGCCACCTTCTAGGTAAAACAGCCTTAGCACATTCACGAGAGTAGCCATTTTGTTGGCATCTCCAAGAATGAAAAAACACATACACGTAAACAATAATGCTCCTCCATTTGTAAATTAATTTATCTGATAATATCCAATGTGAAACCAAAATCTAAATATCCATACGTACCTCTCAGCTGTTACTGATTTTGAAGAAAGTCCCTGGATAATATGTTTGTTGCACCCTTAAAATATCCATAACAGAAATGTTTTAGGGCAACTCCCAATAACTGAAAAAAGTAAGCAAGTAGGGGTCCTCCTCTCACCCTCATAATTTTTCTCAAGCTACTTTAGCTGATTGTATATTTGTTGTCTGTATTTGGACTTCTATGATAATTTTTGTCTGTTTTACTAATGTTATGTGTATTCATGTGGTTTTACTGTTGTGTAATGCATCTTAAGATTTACCTCTTATGTCAAACAGTCCCTGGCATATTCTTCATACTCTATGTGTTGTGTGTGTGTGTGTGTGTGTGTGTGTGTGTGTGTGTGTGTGTGTGTGTGTGTGTGTGTGTGTGTGTGTGTGTGTGTGGTATTTTTGTTAATTTGATGTATTAGATAGAAAGTCTCGTTTTCTGTTGTTATTGTGACTATTTTTGCTTCATGTTATTTACTTCCTTTCTCTTCCTACATTGCTTCATTTTCCATTTGTGGAATATATACCTTCACTTTCATAAGATGTATATTTTTTATCTTATTAGATTTCTTTTGTTGATCTTGATCAGGCAATGCACTGAAAATATATTTTTTGTTCTTTTATTACTAAAAAGCTTTGTTTTTTTGTTTTTTTAATTTGTATCATAGACCTGATTCCTGTAGTGATCCTACTTTTGTTTTTATTGTTTTATCAGTTATTTGATAGAGGAAAGCACATTAGATTGGATCCTTACAAACTCTCCACATCTCACATACAAAGCAGGAACCCTCCCTGATGATCTGAGCGACCACTCATTTACATATATCATCAGACACAAAACTAGCATACCTAACCCAAATACCTATCGGACAATTCGGACTAAAAAATTCTTCAACCCTGAACATTTCCAACTAGAACTCAAACACTGCAATTGGTCACCACTAAAAATACTCCGTCTAGATAAAGCAGTTGACAACTTTAATTCCAAATTCTTAGCCATCCTTGACCAGCATGCCCCAGTACGCTCTATTAGAAATAAAGCTAAAACTGCCCCTTGGCTCACCATAGCTACTACAAGAAAACAACAAGAGATCCAACAAAAGAAACTGCAGCCCAGAAGATAAAGTCAGCAAAACGCATCCACCAAAGCTCGGACACCAGAAATATTCTTTCTTCGGTTTATTAGACACAAAACAGTACACAAAAAAAACGAGTGCAGCAATAAATCTAGGTTAAGCGCTTTCATCTGTAATAAGACAGACTTCCTCAGAACCATGTTTAAACCTACAAAAGTCCTATTTAAAGGAATTTTGGCGCCAATTATCCACAAAACTTTTAATTACATTTTAAAGGGCTGGTAGTTACCAGTGACATTGTATAAACATTAATACAATTTCTAAGTGGGGTCTAAGTACCTTCTTAAAACGAAGTATTAAAACAACAATGTACAAAATATTTAATATTTAATATAAAAACTACAACCGTAAATCATCAACTAGTTGACTACAAAATATAATGCCTTAATAAATAAAATAATATTAAAATGTGTGTTAAAATGTATAGTATAGTATTTGATGCCTTGTCTTCACCTGAGATAAAAAACGGAAATCGACCAATCAAATTATATTATATATCTTCAAAATATAATCATTAAAACAAGGCATATAAGAATTAAAAATTATGAAATATAAATGTGATATGTGGAGTAAATGATTAAAAATGTATAAAAATGTATAAAAATGTATATGTAATGAATAAGTATAAATATAAATATATAAATATATAAGTGTGTAAATATATATAAGATAAATGTTGAAATATTAGAATAAAAACATAGAAAATTGTATGTATGGAATACATAGATACAAAGTGTAGACGCAAACAAATGTGTATGAGTATTGTATATAAAAATTGTATATAAAAATGTAAAAATTTAAGGATGAGAGAATATATGAGAGCAAGTATGGGGTTATGTAAAAGTTGTTATGGAAAACTATGCGTCAAGAGATGTGGTGTGATTGGTTCACCATAGTAAATATAAACAGGATAACCTCAAGAGTCCAACTGCAAAAAGGGTTTTATACTTATAAAATCATTTAACCCAGGGCTCGTTGTAGCATCACATAAGATCTGCCATCTGCTTTCTAGTGCAGATAAACTTACTTTCCAATTACCTCCACTAATTCCTACTTCAACTTGATCTATAATAGCGAAACGAAAGCTGTGAGTAGGTCCTTTGTCAGAAATGTGTTTACTCAATGCATTGTTGTTATCTTGCCTTTTAATTTTATATAAATGCTCGTATATCCTCGTTTTGAACTTCCTTTCGGTCTTACCAACATAGTAAGCCGAACAGGATATACATGTGGCAAGATAAACTACCCTCTGTGTTACAGTTACCCATAAAACACTTAATACGTGTCTTGGTAACGTTATTTAGTCTAATAATTTTATTAGTGTTGATGTAATTGCATTGGTTGCATGAACCACATTTGGAGGTACCTTTGGTAAGTCTTTTATTTACACTTCCCTGTTCAAATAAGTGCTTCAAATATATACCCACTAGTCGTTTTGACATTGTGGAGACGATTAAAGAAATTAAATTATTTAGTCGTCTCAACCTAGCTTTTTTATTTGATGACAATGAACAAGCCAAGGGTTTGACTGGTACTAGTAAAAAGACATTAATGAAGAAAAGTGTGTTTGTGCCCTCTTACCATCCTCAAGTTTTACATTATGAGAAATTAGTTTGTAAAGACATTTATAAATTATACAAAGACATTAGAACAAAAAGAGATTATGTTAATACATTTATAGACAATTTGAATGTTGAAGAAAGGGAATGTCTTAACTATCTGAAGGACAGTCACAACATTAGAATCATGAAACCGGATAAGGGTGGAGGTATTGTCTTGTACAATACCCTTGATTACAACAGTGAAATTTTTAACATTCTACACTCCTCCGGCAATTACGAAGCTATTTCAGTCAATCAAGTTAATATAGGCCATAAAAGAATTGATTTGGCCATTGAAGAGTATCTTTTGAATAATCGAATTTCCAATGAAATTTATCAATTCATTAGAGTTGAATTCCCCAAAATGGCAAATATTGTAGGTATACCTAAAATCCACAAATGTTTAGAACAACCTCCCTTTAGACCGATTATTTCGGGTTCTAAATCTAAGACTTTTAAGATAGGGGTAACTATAGACCAGTGGACAAAACATGTATACCAGAAGGTCAACCATTTAACAAAAGACTCTTGGGATTTTTTGGGGAAACTCACCCCTGATTTATGGAGGAAGGATTTAATTTTTCTCACTATCGACGTAATCGATCTTTTTTCAAGTATACCTAGAGACATAGGTCTAGAATACTTTTACAACAGTTTATGTAAATTTTCCACATTGAGTTGGGATAGGATCAATTTAACTGTCGATATGATGGGGTTGGTCCTCGATCACAATTATTTACAATTTCAGGGAGAACTTTTTAGGCAAACCAAGGATGTGGCCATGGGCGCGTCATGAGCCCCGATTTACGCCAATATGGTTATGCTGGAATGGGAGACAGAGTTTATATTCAATAGTGAATTTTTCAACAAGATTGTGTTGTACACTAGATTTTTAGATGACTTGTTTATATTGTGGAATGGTTCAATAGAGGAGATTTATAAATTTATGGATTACATAAATAACACTACGGAATTTTTTAAATTTACACATTGCATTGAAGAAGAAGGAATTCCTTATTTGGACACATATATTAGCAACAATGGTACAAATTTTGCGTCCAAAATTTTTAGGAAGAAAACTTTCTCTAACGATTATTTAAATTACGAAAGCAACCATCCACCCTATATATTTAGTAACGTATTTAAAGGGCAGTGTATTCGCGCTGCTCGTATGTCTTCAAATAGGGAAGTTATGGAAATGGAATTGGCGGAGATTTACGAGATGTTTGTGAACCGAGGTTATCCGAAAGATATGTTAGATAATATCAGCGATTATGTTAAGAAAGAGTGGGGCAAAAAATTCCCACCCCTATTAGGTGTTTCCTTTATTAAGACAAGCAGATCGGAAGAACTATGTGACAAATATGTGTGTGTGATTAGGTTTAATCCTTATTCCAATATAGTTAAGGAAGTTTTAAATAGGTATTGGGACATTCTCATGTTATCAGAGAATGAGGGTAGATGTGTGGGCAATCGCCCTAAAATAGTGTATAAAACATCACACAATTTGAAGCACTTATTTGAACAGGGAAGTGTAAATAAAAGACTTACCAAAGGTACCTCCAAATGTGGTTCATGCAACCAATGCAATTACATCAACACTAATAAAATTATTAGACTAAATAACGTTACCAAGACACGTATTAAGTGTTTTACGGGTAATTGTAACACACAGAGGGTAGTTTATCTTGCCACATGTATATCCTGTTCAGCTTACTATGTTGGTAAGACCGAAAGGAAGTTCAAAACTAGGATATACGAGCATTTATATAAAATTAAAAGGCAAGATAACAACAATGCATTGAGTAAACACATTTCTGACAAAGGACCTACTCACAGCTTTCGTTTCACTATTATAGATCAAGTTGAAGTAGGAATTAGTGGAGGTAATTGGAAAGTAAGTTTATCTGCACTAGAAAGCAGATGGCAGATCTTATGTGATGCTACAACGAGCCCTGGGTTAAATGATTTTATAAGTATAAAACCCTTTTTGCAGTTGGACTCTTGAGGTTATCCTGTTTATATTTACTATGGTGAACCAATCACACCACATCTCTTGATGCATAGTTTTCCATAACAACTTTTACATAACCCCATACTTGCTCTCATATATTCTCTCATCCTTATATTTTTACATTTTTATATACAATTTTTATATACAATACTCATACACATTTGTTTGCGTCTACACTTTGTATCTATGTATTCCATACATACAATTTTCTATGTTTTTATTCTAATATTTCAACATTTATCTTATATATATTTACACACTTATATATTTATATATTTATATTTATTCATTACATATACATTTTTAATCATTTACTCCACATATCACATTTATATTTCATAATTTTTAATTCTTATATGCCTTGTTATAATGATTATATTTTGAAGATATATAATATAATTTGATTGGTCGATTTCCGTTTTTTATCTCAGGTGAAGACAAGGCATCAAATACTATACTATACATTTTAACACACATTTTAATATTATTTTATTTATTAAGGCATGATATTTTGTAGTCAACTAGTTGATGATTTATGGTTGTAGTTTTTATATTAAATATTAAATATTTTGTACATTGTTGTTTTAATACTTCGTTTTAAGAAGGTACTTAGACCCCACTTAGAAATTATATTAATGTTTATACAATGTCACTGGTAACTACCAGATGTATACAAATGAATGTTATACTGTGTTAATATACGTAGTTGATCAGACAAAGTGCATAGCCCTTTAAAATGTAATTAAAAGTTTTGTGGATAATTGGCACCAAAATTCCTTTAAATAGGACTTTTGTAGGTTTAAACATGGTTCTGAGGAAGTCTGTCTTATTACAGATGAAAGCGCTTAACCTAGATTTATTGCTGCACTCGTTTTTTTGGTGTACTGTTTTGTGTCTAATAAACCGAAGAAAGAATATTTCTGGTGTCCGAGCTTTGGTGGATGCGTTTTGCTGACTTTATCTTCTGGGCTGCAGTTTCACCATAGCTACTAAACAGAAAATTCTCCTTAGAAACAAATCTTGGGCAAAATGGCACACTACCAGGAATCTTACAGACCACCAAACCTTTAGACAACTTAGAAATACTACTAAAAAAGCTATATTATTAGATAAACAAAACTTTTACGTCCAACTACAACAAACTAACCAAAGGAGCCCACACAAATTCTGGTCCAGCATCAACAAACTCCTACACCCAGTCCAATCTACTACTCCTAGCCCACAAGACTCTAGCCATGAGAATCCAACACGAACTGCCAATGCCTTTAATTCTTTCTTTACAGATGCCATTCAAACACTAGCTAAGCAATTATCTCCAAGTTCCCCTAATCTAAACACCTCACCAACTTACCCGATTCCATCATTTCAGCTAAAACCTGTTCCTACTTCCTTCATTTGCTCTCTTCTAGAAAAACTAAAACCTACTACCCCCTCTGCTGACCATCTACCTGCAGAATACCTGCAAAAAGGAGCCAAAGCCATAGCCTTCCCCATTTCCATACTAATAAACAGAACTATAACCAAAGGATATATCCCATCTATCTGGAAAATCTCACACATCATCCCCCTTCATAAAGGCAGAAACTCCATTGACATTTCAAACTATAGACCAATAGCTCTACTCTCTCCACTAGCAAAAATTATGGAAAAATGTGTCCCTAAGCAACTACTCACCCATCTTATCGAAAATAACCTACTTGCCAACTGTCAACATGGGTTTAGACCTAACCACAGTACCACCACAGCTCTACTCTCCTTCACAGACTGTATACATTCAAACCGTAATAATAATACTCTTTCCTCGTCAGTCTTCATTGATTTATCAAAGGCTTTTGACATGGTTAACCACCTGCTCCTTATAGAAATACTTAAATCTCTTTCTCTTGATACACTAGCCTTAAAATGGTTCAAATCCTACTTAGATAATAGACAACAGGCAGTACTATGGGAAAACAATCTATCTTCTCACCTCCCCATTTCCCTTGGTGTTCCCCAGGGCTCCATAGTAGGTCCACTGTTATTTTCCATTTTCATTAACAACCTCCACCAAGCAATTCCACATGCAACCTGCATTCAATATGTAGACGACTCCACCATTATTTGCTAAAACTCCTACCGAGCTGCAGTCCCTGACACAAAAAGCATTTAATACAGTTGAGCAATGGTTTTTAAACTGTTGCCTCCTACTTAACCCTAAAAAAACTAAACTTCTACTCTTTGCTCCTACTCGCAGGTCAACCTTTCTTCACTTCACTCTTATATCCAAGAACGGGACTCTTATATCTCCTGACCTAACCACTAAACTTCCTGGAATAACCATAGATAATAACCTAAACTTTGATACTCATATTAACATCACTATAAAAACAGTAAATAAGAAACTGGGATCCCTTTACAGAATCAGACCCTTTCTTACTCCTTCAGCCAAAACCGCTATAGCTAGAACTCATTTAATCTGTACCCTGCTCTATGCTTCACCCATATTTACCAATCTCTCAAAAAACAACCTCAACAGACTTGCTACCTCCTATCATAGTATTGCTAGATTTGCCACATGTTCTCCTTTTAGAACACATCATTGTAACAACCTAAAACAATTAGGATGGCTAGAGTTCCAAAACCAGATACTATTTCACCAGCTTGCTATTATCCATAAGATCCTGTATTACCCCACCTGTACACCTATACTGACTACTCTCATAACCCCCTACAACAATCTTAAGAATTTACGCTCTTCTAATAAGCTACTTATTACTACCAGCAAATCCAACAACTCAGCTGGAGATTCGTTGTTCTCTAACTTTGTAGGCAAACATTGGAACATACTTCCCTCTGAACTCCTATCTCTGTCCTCTATAACACTTTTTAAACAGAAACTAAAACAATTTCTCAGTACTCATTGGCTATGCCCTTGTACTAACCCTGACTAACTTTTTGTCTATTTCCTATGTGTTCTCTGCTTCTAATATGAGTATGTTCTATCTACTGACATCCTCTTGCTGTTTCCTATAAATCTTGTATTTCACTGTATCACTTGGTACAATTGTATAAGTAAACAACTTTATTATGCTATTTTATTCTGCTTGCACAAGTACACAACTATTTTGTTTTATATTTTTGTTTTTCATATCTCCTCATCATGAGCCATGTACTCTTGTAATGACAGCTGCATCAAGTCTGTATGGCTGAAACTGTTTAGAACTTTTTAACTACTGTTATACTTCTCTGAATTGTGACAACTTTTACTGTATATATTGTGTTTGTGTTGGAGCTTTTCTCCCTGGGCCTCTACTGAAAATGGATTTGTATTCCAGTTAGACCAGCCCAGTCAACAAATGTAAAATAAATAAAATAAAATAAATAAATAAATAAAAATGTGCCCGTTTGATTCTCAGTTAGAGCGTCTTCTGTGTGGCGACATGCGTGAATGGGCGTTCCTTCATTGAAGGTTGTGTATTAGGCCCGGCAAGCCAGCATGTAAAAATCTACTGCCAATCATTAGCGGACCAGAGTTCCGCTGTGGCGACCCCTAACCGGGAAAAGCCGAAAGACACAAACAAACAATAAAGACCACTGTTAATGCTTATGATTTTCTACCCTGTAATCTTATATCTTAAACTCCTTGGCCAACAAATGTCAACATAATGTCACCCTCTTTGCTGCAAACTGTATGTTAAGTATATTACCTCTGGCCTAGGATGTAACTGACAAGGGACATTTCTACGGGTCTTTCTACATGGATAACAAATGAATGGCATTTGTTGCCAAGTGTTGACACTGTTTCTAATTGCCTTAGATTTTCTTAAATTATTCTCTCCTTTACCAAGCCTAAGCCAAGAATTTATATTTTTTATTTTAAAAATGTATTCATACAGTTTAATAATGAACTAATACATTTAAAAACTCAGTTTATGAAATATACTTCCTGTGTGAGGAACATTTCAAAGGCAAAAGGTAAATGGATGGAAGAGGGTGTTTTACATGGAGTCACATCCTAGTCATCTTATAGAAAAAAAATCATGTTCATACCACTTTTCTAGTTTTTTGGACCAAGCTAACTAAAAGCCATTACATCTTTCCAGTACCAGAGCCACCTTGCTAGCTAAGAAGATTATCAAGTCTATTAAAACTAAACTAGCTATTTGCCAGATACCCAAGTATAAATAAACTAATGTTGCAATATGCCTGGGTACAGTTATCATATTACAAAGAAGCTGATGTTCATGGAAATAACCATATTAATTCATATTGGCCAAATGTTTTTATTGGGTGAGTACAATATTTGCTTTGTTGAATGATAAGAAATTGATATACAAGCGAATCTGAAAGGAGGTAACAGTATTTCTGCATAAATATAGATTCAAATTCAGTTTGTTCTAAAATCATTTTTCAGCATTAAAGGATGTTATAATATCTAGAAAGACAGATCTTCCTGCCTCTGCTGTACTAATTTGTTGAGACAGACATTTATATTTGTGAACAGCTGTAATTAATTGACTTATACATGCATACTTTTTTGCCATCATCTCATAGGAAGTGATCAAGACTTTTGTGGGTTTTTTTGTTATTCTCTTAAATGCTACTGTTTCATGAAAATGTCCTTGGTAAAATGCTAGTAATGGTGCAGCAAGGGGTTTTGGAAACTGACATCAGATTCCAGACTACTGGCCTGCTGCCTTGCCACCTCCTCCATGGACTATCGTAGCTGCCCCTTTTTCAACTGTTTATTTCCTAAATAATTACTCAATAAGCGTAAGTACTAAAATTACGATATCAGATGAAGTGGTCTGAGTAGAGTACAACAGCAATCAGACATCATCGTGGACAAAGTTGGGATATCCTGGCTAATTCTGGGATTTTAATCCCTCTTGTATCTTTTCTTTGAAACCTTCCTGACAATATTTAACCATTTCCTATGAAAATTCAAAATGTGGACAGTAAACATGAACATTTTCTTAAGAACTTTACTTTGTGGCAGGAGTGCATTTTTATTTATCTGTCCATCTGTTTATGTATGTATTTATTTATTTATTTATTTATTCATTCATTCCAGTTGAATGTTTATTGCATCTTGTGAAGATAACAGGAGTGTATTTTTAGATGCTTGACAGATAAACATTTGCAATTTTCTCAAAAATCACAGAAAGACAACTATAAAATAATTTTATAATTTAATTAAGTACATAACTGATATCTATAATATGCAGACAAGAATTCTGCAACAACTTGAGCAACTTGAAATATATTGCATGGTTTGCTAAGAACAGAAGATATGTGATTTGTTAAAATGGCTTCCATTATGACTGAAAAGGCAATATGCCATTTATGCTTATCACAGAAAGAAGTTCGTAGATGTGGTCTGTTTCATGATAAATGTGATTCAGTAATATTAGTACATAAATCAATGCATATAAAATACATAGTTAATTATTGATACATGAAAAATTTGTATGCCAATGAGAGTGTCTATGACTAGGTCTACTCCATTCCATAAGTGGGCCAGATACAGTCCAGAAGAAAGGTAGGGCCATGTATACCTCACAACTGTCCCTGAGTTTGCAGAATATCCCTGGTTTGGTATTATATTTTTGCCCTGTTCCTAACAGAAGTTTTGATTTCTTGATAAACTACAGATGAATAAACTCACTGAATAATGCCACACTTGAGACATTCATACTTTTGTTTGTTTATAACATACATTCATGCTGAAGCAAAATATGTTGCTCTATTAATTTTTTAAAACTATTAGTAACAACAGCTGAAAAAGAGACTAAAAGTTTGGCTATTAAAGAGAAGTATAAGGATATGTTAAAACAGTACAGGACTGAGTTGGTTGACAAATATATGGTGGAAGTAATGAATTCAGTGGCGGCATATGAGAGGAAGTTCCTGAAAATAAAAATGAAGAAGCTTTTAAGAGACAGGAAAGATTTTCAGCTGGGTAATGTATTTACTTGGCCTCAGTTTAATGATGGTGATGGTAGTGTAATAAATCGTGAGGAAGCTGGTGTTCCATCTGGTCCCGTCTCCACAGAAGTCACAGCAAATAAGGTGGCTAGTACTTCTGTGATTGGTGGTATGGCAACAGATATCAGCAGACAACCTGTAGTGACTGGTGCAAGGAGAAAAACTATACAGGTTGTAGCTCAAGTTTGTAACTCTGGTGATTTAAATGGGGCTTTAGTTAGCAGAACTTCAAACATTGCAGTAGCGAATGAAGAAGATTTTTTATACAAGAATGGTCCAACGAATTTAATATTCCCTTTACCAGTAAGGGAGCAGAAAGTACAATGAATAAAACAGCAGTATTGAGGTCACAGCAGGAGCAGAAACAAACAGAAACACGAAGAGACAACTGTGAGTCCGTACAATATAAAGAAAGCCATTTCCAGTCAGAGAAAGGCTTAATTTGGAATTGTCCAAGTATACTTTGACTGAATATGAATTAAATGTCCTTAAGAAGGGGCTGTCCTTTATACAGACTGGGCAGTCTGATTTCACAGACATTATATTTGATGTGAAAATGTTTATTAGAAATTTGATGTTAAAGATTATCCCCAGGATTCATGAAGCTTGCGCCAGGTGCAGGCATAGCATTGGCGTTCCAACACCAAATATGGCCGGCGAGCGATCCAGGTACGAGCTGTTTCCACGTGCATTACCTGTGTACACTACGCCCGCACAGCTCCCAGCCCCTGTATGCTAATTACCCCATTTGCAGCAGTATAGCATGCAAATGAAGGAATTTAGCGATCCAGGAAGTGGTGCAGGCATAGGGTAAGCATGCAGAAATGTAAACTGTAAAAAAATGGTTTACATTTATGCAAACATAAAATCAGAGCCATGACAGCCAGCCAAACACATGTATTATATTATGTTAAATTGCAGCAAGATTTCCCCACATTTCCATTAGTAAACAAGGCTATAATCTCATCCTCACATTTCCTCTCAAAGACTTCAACTGTAGCATTGTTAGATGGAATAAATGTACTAGGTTTCCTATATGTCTTACAAACATTGTTAATGGCAACATCATCTACAGATTTAAAATGTTTTTTCAACATGACATTTTGAGTAAAAGTTTTCAAATCAATCAAACATTCTGTAATATCAGTTAATTGTGTAGGAATGAAAGTCATACCTCGATTCAGAAATGAGGTTTTATCTTCACTCAAAATGCGGCAAGAAATATTCCAAACTAGTTTTTTGCCACATGCGTTGTTAACAGTGACTCATTAGTTTGGAATATTTCAGGTACCTTTCAAAGGCCAACTGGGGATATCATGGGGATCTCACAGGCATCAGCATACAGGGTACTTCACCAATTCCTGGATGCCATGTTACTACATGCCAATGAGCACATATACTTCCCTCGAATGCAGGAGGAGTTGGCCAGCAATATGTGTCTCTTCCACCATGTGGCAGAATACCCGGAGGTACTGGGTGCAATAGACTGCACGCACATACACATCAAGTCACCACCCAGTGAGCAGGGTAGGCACTACATAAACCATAAGGGATAACCCTCCATCAACTGCCAGTTTGTGTGCAATGCCCAGGGCATTATCATGGATGTGTGTGCTGGCAGCCCTGTAAGCTATCACGACTCACACATCTGGCATGCCTCACAGCTGTATCAGGTATTTGTCAGGGGGGACATCCCATATGGCCACCTTGTGGGGGATGCTGGCTATGCACTGGAACCGTGGATGATGACTCCCGTCAGAAATGCACACACACCCATGCAGGAATGCCATAATGAGGCACATGCACAAACCAGAATCATCATAGAGCGTGTTTCTGGGATGCTGAAATCACGGTTCCATTGCTTGTACATATCTGGTGGAGCCTTGCAGTACTCTCCTGGCACATGTTCCCACATCTTCATAGTATGTGCCATGCTACACAATATGATCCTACAGAAATAGCTGCAGCAGGGACAGGATGGTGAGGGCCCTCACAGCCCACGACCATTGCCAAGGGCCCCACAGGCACAGAGGTACTCAGACCACGAACACCCTGAGCCAGCCCCAGTAGGCAGACAGAGGCGTGCCCAGTATGCCCATGCCTTGGCAAGGAGGGAATGTATAGCACACGCACTGACAGTGTAGGCACCTAGGGACTGACACCTTTCTCCACCTGCACACACAGTAAAAATAGATGGCACACACACAAGACTACCTGTATATTGTCATGTATAGGTAGTCTACTGTGTGAATCCAACATAGGCAGCCCTCAACTATTGCACACACAACTGCTATTGGCACAAGGTAAGTAAATGCCTGAACAGTAAATTAAGCTATCAGCATGTGCTGATACTGTATGTATAGATTCATAGGTTCATAGGTAGGTACTTGGCTAACTTCCTGAGGGCATGCATAAGCCTAGCCAAAATGTGTCAGCTTTTGCCACCGCATTGATTAATTAACTGTCCCTCTGTGGAGCAGAGCCAATGGCAGGATCCCTGGGGTGTATCTACTTTTCCCCATCCACTCTTCAAGGTTTCTCTTGAAGAGTGTTAGTGAGGGGCTCTGTATAATGTAATTAGGGATGTAGTTCCAAAGCATGGGGAGTTTCTGTGACATGAATCTGTCCCCCCAGCATCTTCTGGTTATTGTTGTGGCAAGGTTTAGCTCACTACAACGTGTGGCTCACTGTGACATGGATTCCCATAGGTGGAGCATATCCATTAAGCCTGAGTCGGGCAGGGCTTTGTTGGCCAGCAGAGATCATCTCTGAGTAAATGAGATGCCACTTAGTAAAGCAGGAGTTTTTTCAGTCTGGCTGCATAGGACATATGTTTGAGGCCAGTAATTCTCTTGGCGAGGTATGTTCGTGGACCTTCCAGCTGTCGGTGGTACATCCCAAAAGGGTTATTATACTCTATGATGGGACTGATGAGTGATGAGTAAAGGGGCACTATAACCTCAGTATGTCTAGATGCGAACCCTTTAGTAATCAGATGGCTTACATGTAAGTATCCCCTAACTACTTTGGAAATATGATTGTCAAAGGAGAGCTCACTATCTACCTTAGTACCCAGATACCCTATTACCTCATCTGTATTAAAGTTACTGCCACTTATGTGTTAATATGTGGGTGTTTAGTTTTTCCAAAATGGAATGACCATGCAGTTTGTGCAACTTAACTGGAGTCCATGACTTTGACACCCTTTGTTGGTCTCTGTGAGGCCCTTTGAAGGATGTCTGTGTCAGCTGGACTGTCACTTATGGCTCCCAGTTTGCAGCCATTGACAAACATGGTCTGCCGTCGTCCACCTGTGTTTGCCTTTACCTCTGAGATGTATATGCCAAATAGTAGGGGTCCCAGGACTGAGTCCTGTGGGACACCAGTTGTGACTGGTTAAGAGTTGGACCTGGAGGTTGCTAGTCTTACCATGTGGGTTCTGTGTGTAAGCCTGTTGGCCACCCATCCTGTGATGTATGGGTTTATGTACAGGCTGGTGAGGTTATCAATAATATCTGAGTGGAGAATGGTGTCACAAGCCTTGGCGAGGTCCAGGTAGTATGTGTGAACTACCTCTCCCCTCATCTAACGTCTTGGTGACTGTCTGTAAGATGTCAAACAGGTTCAGCAGGCATGATCTGCACTCAGCCAAGCTGACCTGGGTTGGGTCAAGTGTTTGGAGGTTACCAATGTCTTTGTCAATGAGTACCATGAGGATGCACTCCATAGCTTTGCAGACCAGGCTAGTCAGACCTCTGGGGTGGAAGTTATCACGGTCAGTTGTGTTTCCACCTTGGTGGAATGGAATAACCATAGCTATGCACCATTTTATGGGGATGTAGCCTGTGTAGAGGCTGAGGTTGAAAAGCTTAATTAGGTGGGGGATTAGTTTGTCTTGTAGTGTTTGCAAGATGCAGTCTGGAACACCACCTGCCTTCATCGACGCTGTGTTTTGCCATCTGAGAGGGCTATTTCCATCTGTGTGTCTCTGATGTCTGGGATACTGTACTTTCCGGGTATGGTTGTGGGCTCCTTAGGGGGTGAAGTTTGCACTGAATGTTTCTGCAAGGATGTTGGTGATACAGTAGGGTCAGTATATTTTCTGTTATATTGCACCGGCACTGCACAAATCTGTATGTTACCACTTAGATCCTTGATATAGCCAAAGAAGTCTTTGTGGTTATTTTTTGAATCCCTGCATATTTTCCTGTTGATGTTAGCCTTGGATGATTTCATGAGGGACCTTTGTTTCTTACTAATACTGGTCATGAATGTCTTCCCTTCTTGTGTTTTGCTGTTTTTCTGGAGTACTGTCCTACTTCTGTTGTATAGCCTGTTTATTGCAGGCGTCCACCAGACTGGTGTCCTAGTCTAGGAGGAGCAAGTCTTGGTTTACCAGTGATGGCATGATCCATACATCCTTGTAGGTGCTTAGAGAGTGCATTTGTAAATCTTTCTGTATCTTGAGCAGTGTTTTGCCTTAGAGTGGGGGCTGTGAAACCTCCCAACTCTGCCTTTAGTAGTGTGAATTTAGCTGTAGGAAAGGTATTCAATGTGGTTTCTGTGGGTGGGGGAAATGGTTGGGTGTGGGAATCATCAGTGAATAGTCCATGGTCAGATCTAACAAGTGACTGGTTTACCTCTGCTGTGGTGCACCTGTCGCCCATGTTGGTGATTACCACTTCTAGTATGCTTCCACCTCTCATTAGGGAGTTTACCATTTGACACAGGGCATATGAGGTGATAAATTCTAGGAAGCGCTGGGCCTGGAAGTGAGTACTCGAGTAAGTTTCCCAGTTAATGGTAGGATAGTTGACATCAACCAATACCAGGGTGTTCGGTAGGACTGTCATGTTTTCCACTGTCTCCAGGTAGGAGGAGTGGTGGCCCTGGATCATGGAGGGTGATCTGTAGCAGGCCACAGTTTGCATTGCAGTTGTGGCTGATGTTAGCTATACATGGATGATGTCAGAGGTATCATGCTGCCCCACTAACCTGGAGGTGTAGGTATCCCTGATGAATATGGATACACCCCTTCCATGTCTGTGTCAGTCCATGTTCTGTGGCCGAAATGTGTGGTATGGGTTGTAGTCCGATAGTGCTGGTGTGCTCTCAGGAGCCTTAAAACAGGTCTCTGTTACTGCACAGATGTTGATGTTTTCCATACGGAGGAGCACTGTGAGTGCTTGCATGTTGTGATTACAACCCCTGGCGTTGAGTAACATAACCCTCAATGATTTCACTATTGTGCTGTTTACAGAGGTGGGAATCACCTTTGAGACTTGCCTACAAAAGGCACCATGGGGGCGCCAATAGCCTTGGCCAGTATTCCAAAGCCTAATTCTGACACATGCAAGCCGGTATGGTATTGTTGCATGCATGGTTCCCATCTGTGCTTGTTTCTCATCTTTCCTGTAGGTAACCTACTGGTAAGCAATAGAAAGCCTTAAACTTATACAAGTCTTCTAGCTTCCAAGATAGGCTTTTGGAGTGATTAAGTATCAGTGTTCGGTATGTTCTTGCTGTACTTAACTATTTTCTGACTACATGGTGATTTTTCACTGTATATTGTGATATGAAAGCTCTGTTTATTCACATATTATGTCTGTGATGGCCTACACTTTAGAGGTTCACAGATAGGTAGTAGGTTATCTGTCCAAAGGCATTTAGAGCATAGCTACAGTGTGTTGGCTTTCTCTGCACCATTGATGAAGTAACTGAGCCTTTGTCAAGCATAACCAATGAAGTCATTCCAGGCAGAGTTGCCGGAAGCTGTGGAAGATTGGGGTGGCGGAGGGTGAGAGAGGCACTTAGTGATCTAAAGAGGGCATGTTTACATGAAACATCAACACCATTCAATTTCCCCAACAGGTCTTGCAGCTATAAAACTGGAGGGGCTCCCCCACCCCCTGGCTGTATGGTTCTGGGACACATGATCCCAGGGTGTATATTTTGTTACCCATTCACACATCAAGGTTTCTCAAGAAGTGTGCCAGTAAGGCGCTATGCCTAATGTAGTTAGGAATTTAGTTTATAGTCTCCCATTTCATTTATGTTTTTATTTCAAGAGTAAGTGAAGCTCAGTGGGTTTGGGTGCCTCTACCCTTTGCTTAGCCTAGCTTACTCATAGAAATCATCTAAATAGGAACTAGGCAGATGCAACATTAGTATCAATAGTGTAAGGGTTACAGCATTTGCATAGTATCTGTGCATTCCTGGTTCAAATCCCAATAAAGTCAGAGATGTTTTTTCATGTTAAAAAGTATACCTTAACGACAGCTTGCATATCTAGATAGTATTCTTCAGTATAATAAACACTTGAAATACCCATGTGTGCTGGAGGGTAAAGTCAACAGAGATTGCAATGTTATGTAAGCACACGGTGAGATGTTACTTCACTGAAATGTATATATCCTGAGTAGTTAGCAGATGTGGCCATGTTTGTGCGCTCAGGTTATAAAGTGTGTTTAATGGCTGCTTTAATGTCACACAAACACTTTTAATCATGCTTACAACTGCTTAAATGAGCCTTATTCTGGAGTAAAACACATTTTTAAAGCATCGCAGGTGTTGAATCCTGGACCATGCATACCATAGTCATGGGACTTACCACTAAGCCATCTGAGCTGCATACATATTTCTTTGTCTTTAGACTACACCTTATAAAATAGGCATTCCACAGTATTGACCACAAATGGGACAGTCACTTTGTGTACATATGTACAGTACATTGTGATGTACTGTAGTTTGTGAATCAACATATGCAAGTCTACATATGTATAACTGTTACAAATTAATACTAAATATATATATATATATATATATATATATATATATATATATATATATATATACATATATATATATATATATATATATATATATATATATATATATATATATATATA
The DNA here is from genome assembly GCF_019279795.1 of Protopterus annectens. Classification (NCBI taxonomy): domain Eukaryota; kingdom Metazoa; phylum Chordata; order Ceratodontiformes; family Protopteridae; genus Protopterus; species Protopterus annectens. The sequence goes on from NC_056744.1 coordinate 232,885,512, forward strand.
TATATATATATATATATATATATATATATATATAATGCATGTCAGTGATATCTGCACATAGACAGAAATATATATATATATATATATATACACAGTTACATCTATAGCCATATATATAAACATCTATGAACACACTTTGTGACACAGAAGCAATCCAATGGAATTGAAGTGTACACAAAACACATGCAGCTCTGCTATTATAACTATTAATATTAACTTAATTCACCATAGAAGGGATGGTTGTTGTGTATGTGGAGATTGAGATGGGGGAGGAATGATGGGAAATGAAATTATGCCTCTAGGAGAGCCTGGCTTGGATGTTCAGTAAGTGAACTGGAGGGATAAACATGGAGTATGGGGCAAATATAAAAAAGAAACAAAACAAGAACCATTCTCATCCATAATACACCCTGTCAGGTCACATTGCAACACTTAATTCCACAAAAATATGAACATTAACATGTATCATACATATGTACACCAACTGACTGTCACATTTGTTTTCAGTAGTGAGGAATGCCCGTAGTAAAATGTATATTCTAAACATCACAATATTTGTACGTATCTTAAATGCCTTAGTGGTAAAGTCAGTGACTGTGGTGTTTATGGTCCCAGGTTCAAGGGCTGTTAATTTATTTTAAAGGCCAGAATAAGGGCTGTCAGATGTAGGTTGATTAAAGCACTTTTAAGCAGTTATAAGCAGTTTTGCATGGGTTTGCATGACGGTAAGCGGATCTTAAACACGGTTAAACAAATAAGTGCTTCACAGGTTTAACCTTTGCTTAACGTCTGGCAGACCATGGGCAAACCTGCTTACAACCGCTTAATTGTGACCTAATCACACTTTAACTACCAGTGCCTGTTGTGAGAGGTAAAATAATAACCACTTCCAGGATTAGAACCCACAACTATGTACACCATCCTCAGAGTAACCTATCACTAAGGTGCCTGAAATTTAACTATGCTGGTTGTGTATTCAGACAGGTTAAAACACAAAAGGGAGGATTGTGTGGAAATAGGACAAACCGCCATGTACCCAATGAAAGGTGTATGCTCTCTCTCTCTCTCTCTATATATATATATATATATATATATATATATATATATATATATAAAGAGAGAGAGAGATACATAGATACAAGTCGATATATAAAGATATACATATATATGTAGATATATAGATAGGTTAAAAACATATACACATCTATGGAGGTACATATAAACGTATGCAATAATATATATATATATATATATATATATATATATATATATATATATATATATACATACATACATACATACATACATGTGTGTATACAGCATCTGAAGTGTTCAAATCTGAGTATAACATGGACCATAGCAATCACACATTCCACCCCCCACCCCCAAACAATATGAACATAACATATGAAGAGTATATGCCAATACACTATTACAAATATGTTCTATGGACACGAGACAGATAGGATTAGTCACCAACACAACTAAAATGACTGCAGATATCCATGACAGACATACACAGATATCTTTCATTTAGCAAAACTTTATTACATTCCGATGTAGTGCCAAAATGATTCAAGGAATAACAATACCTGCATGCTATACAGGAAGCATTTAACAGTGCCTTAATGAATCAGCCTACAATTACCATAGTATTAGTCCACGAAGAGATAGGTGTTCACATAGGGAAAGAACCCCCACACACATATAAAATATGTATGAAGGCAGTTCTTACAAACCTGCATCTGCTATGTACACCCACCATCACCCCCACACCCAAACTAATTACAGCAATAAATACTGTCATACCATAACCAATTACCCCCCCCCCCACCGTATGACATCTGCTGAAACCTTAACATACCTGGACAGAGACAGACTAACATGGCCCTATGTGAAATAGTTGCTGTTATACAATGGAACAGCTGCTGATGTTACAGGGTTTGTTTAAACTAATCCTGTTTCAGAGGGTTGAAAAGTAATTACATCAGGAAGTGTTACCAAGTACCGATTATCAGCACAGTATGATAAACATTTACACAAAACTAAAGATGTCTGGTGAGCACACTGTAAACCTCCTAACATAATATGCATAGCCATACAGCCTTGCGATGGTCAAACATCCTGGCCAGACTGAAACATATGCAGAAGTATTAGGTACAGACTAACCCTGCACAAGTAGCAATGTTCAGAAATATAACAACAGTACTCACATTTACACCAAATCCTCTAGGCATTACACACAATATATGACTGTTCATCTTCATACATCTGTTGCAATAGATTCCAAACAACACTTCCAGGCTGTCTTCCTCACAAGTAAGGCAAAGGGACAATGCCCAAGTGGATTACTCGATTATACTCCACCATTGCCATGGTATTGGCTAAAGGAGTTGCTGCACAGCTGATGTGCATGTAACTAACTACTGTGGAACACCAACTGCTGATCAGGATAGCACATGTTACTGATCTCTAACTATAAAGGGATGCCTTGTCACGCATTCAAACCATCTGTATGTACCTGCAGAATAGTGCAAAATACCCAACCGAAGATCAAAACACAAACCAAAAACGATTAATATCCCAGTCAAAAACACCTCCACTTACTAAGAAGGTATGTATAACATTTAGTATGTCTGTGTATGTAGTACCTGTTCTGTAGGAATTACAGTGTAATCAATGCATATAGTGGAAAAAGCTATCTTGTAGTGATGTATCATTGAGCAGTAGTAATGCTTATAGTATTCTATGTGTGTACTGCTGTAGGTCACAAGGCAAACTCCTCATACACCACAAAGGATGATGTATATTGACTTGGAACTCACCAATTCTCTTCCAGCCACTGTCAGTGTCAGGGTTGGTCCAACAAGTATGTGCTATAACAGGGGATAGTATTTTTCAATATACTGTAACAGTAGACATATATATATATATACACATGTCAAAGGTGGGCTTACTATGCAAATATGATTTGCATTGTGGGATATTGTGTCAATAACTGTGTAATGTACAGTATTTTAGGCAGATCTGTATTCCATTTTACATAGCAGTTTTGTTATGTTATGCAAACATTAGTTATGTCTATTGGCAATTGCAATACTCAATAACAGGATACATATGACTTGTATTCATCTGACAATTTAGCAGCATGATAACAAAGAAAATTGGAAGAGCTAGGTAACTATCCATGCACATAAGACATACAATATACACTTCACTAGTATCATTTGCCAGCAATAACAGCTGTGCATGTGTACATGTTATGCAAATGTGCAGTGACCCTTGTTACAGGGCTGGCCCAAATGGCTATGTGCACACCTACATAGAGTGGATATTGAGAGTAGAGACACACTGGTTGAAATTTCAGGTTTGTGTAGCCTAACCTCTCTTTGCCAAACTAACAGCCGCTTGCAAATACTGTATGTAAGGTTGTGCACAGTACTGGTAATGAAACAGGTTGCATATCATCTGTAACTCAAGTGTAACATCTGCAGTAGGAGTGTAAAATGTAGGAGACCACAGCCCATGTGTAATAACTGCTTCATAGGTGATAGCTTACACTATCTGATTATATCCTGATCATGTTGATAGGGGCAGTAGAGTCTATTGATACTTGACTCTGTTTGGGGAGTGGGTGTCTGTGCCCAACAGAGCTCATGGTTCTGGTGGATATGTGAGTATATAACCAGAAAAGGATACAGACATGTTGACACTTGCATCATCTGTAATCAACTATCAGGATGTGATGTACTCCTCAGATGCGGATTGCTGCTAAAGGTAGCTACTATGTTTCTGTAATAGCCAGTGTTGTCATGTCCATAACACAAATATTTACTTGTGAGCATCACCATCTAAAACATCTTCATAAGCAATAAGTAAACTAAATACAGTACTTGGTACTTGTAGTACTGAATGCTCATACAGGAATGTCCACTAGTCAGCTACTGGTGTTTTTTAATGTCAGCTTTGTGTATGTGGCCATCCTTGGGGAATGTAATCTCTATGCCATGTACACTGCCAAACCCACCTAACACCACACCCCACACATTGTCCAGGATGCAACTACAGGGGTAAGCTGGAAGGCAGTCCAGTCTACAGCCATGACTGGACTGGACAGTCATAAGGTGTAGGTTAACACATGCATCTCATCACCACAACCAACACATACCCTTACCAGAGCACAGTAAGGATTCCCACACATACCACCAGAAATCACACACATTCACAGAGGCTTCTAAGTATCTGACCAAGCAAGAGACCTCCCAAGCTGGAATAGATAGACAACAAAATACAAAAACTGTATGACATAGTTTGCATAATTGTGCCACACCTCAAAACACATGGCCAGAAACATGCCCAACAGTACTCATTTGTGAATGCAAACTCTAGCACTATGTTATACACCAAGCTATATGAGGGCAGACATACTGTTAGCTGCCTGTCTGCCATGATTAGCCACATACTCATACACTCAGACCACCTTTTGAACTATACACATGGCTCTGGCATATTCCATGTTGTTGTGCAGGACCTGTGATGCAGTATCCTGGACTGCATGGAAACACATGTAGGAACTGTCAGGTCTTGTAGCCCATGCAGGTATGTCCCAAGGCCTGGGTAGTATTCTGCAATTGGCCAGAATGATACTGCAGTACAGGGACAAAAGGATTGTATTCCATAATTGTCTAGTGTAGTGGTGCATGTCAGAGGGTATCCAGCATCTGTCTTCCTGGGATAACATGGTTGACAGACCATAATGCTTTGCCAGACAGGGCCTGCAACTGTCACCCCTGGGAATCTGGATACTGGCTAGGCTCATGCTTCACCTATAGTGCCTTCTTCATGCAAAGTTCCAGTGAAAGTCCACTGCTGTAATAGGGTCAGCCAAGCAATAAACTGTGGGTCTCGCTACTCAATGATACATTTCAGAAACTCAGTATGGACTCCCTTACGTCAAAATCTTAACATGGAGAACATATCTGTGCAGTGGCTAAGACATGTTTCAATGCTCCAGAGAGCACACCTGCATGACCATGTTATAACACATACCTCACCTCTTGCCCATTATCCTTTATTGGAACACACAGGCCACAGGTGTGTCCATATTCCTGAAGGATATGTACACCCCAACGCTAGTTGCACTTGCATAACTTCAGATGCAGTATGCTGAGCAACTACCTTTGTGCCAAAGTGGAATCCAAATTGCACATTGGGACAGATAACCTTCCATGCCTCAGAATTCCCAACTGTCATATTGTGCTGTAATGGGGAATATTAGGTTTGAGATGGAAAACCATAATAATAGCTACTCTCAACTATCCCATTATGAACTGGGAAGACTCATATACCAAAACCTGTGCTCAATGCTAGTTAGATTTCATCAACCCCAATGACCTGGATTACCATAGTCACACAAACAGGACTAACAGTATGCTACACATAGTCAGTCTCCAAAGCCAATGTTATGCTTCTTAAGAGCAAAGTGGTGACTGTCATGGCACCCATGCAGATGGGCAATGCATGTTCAAATTCTGAATCTTACACAAATGCACTTTCAGCACTCACATAAGTGCAGTGATTGTGCCACTGAAACAGAACCAAGATTCAACCAAACACAAAAAGGAAGGCAAACTGGTGGTACCCTGCCTTAAACTGTACCACATAAGGTAGTAACTGTTGCAAGAGTGAACACACATGAGTGGAGGTGATCCCTGGTCAGCCTCAGTAAGATGCAGCTACACCATATAAAGCCACACAAAGCTACTGTGAAACTAATCAGCCACATATTATGTGGCCAACCACGGAGCATTCTATAGCTGCGTCATGAATTGAAATGGCAAAAAGACCTGCCATGCTTCACAGCACTATGGCATGAGAAGTACTGCACCTACAGAAATAGTACCTATTCATCCAGATAGGTTCTTGGATAACCTAAACCCAAACTCACCTCCCTCACCAACAGGTACACATATTTTTATATCCATGTACAATACAGATTCCCTTTAATATTTATTTATTTTATTTATTTTACATTTGTTAACCGGGCTGGTCTAACTGGATACATATCCGTTTTCAGTAGAGGCCCGAGGAGAAAAGCTCCAATACACAATAGAAGTACATATTTAAATTGCAAGATTCAAAGTATTGTTACAACAAGAGAATACAGCTTACATATGCAGGAATGAAAATTTACATAGATGTTATATAAGACTAAAGGACAGACAGGAAATTATACACAGAACATTGATTTCATTAAAGATACTGAAAAATAGACTGAAATCAGAGATTTTCCTTATTACTAAAAGGAAAGAGAAATTTTAGAGATCTGCAATTAGGGAAATGGGCTAGGGAAGTGGACCTAGAAGTAAAGAGATATGTAGTTAGTCAGGTTCTCGACATGGGCATATCCATTGTGTGGAGAGATATTCTTTAAGGTTAGCTTTGAAATGATAGAGCGAAGAAGTAAGTCTAAGGTTGTTTGGCAGGGAGTTCCACTGCTTGCCAATGGAATTTGCATAAAGGGCATCCCCACCTGAGTTTTTTGCTTTAATGGTTAGGATCTGGATGCTGTTTGATGATCGGAGACTATTGAGGTTAGTATATGGAGTTAGAATTTTGCACAGTGAGGGAGTTCTATGAGGATGGTTGATAATTTTATAAGCTTCGGCGAGTTGGCTAAGTTTGAGGAGATTTGGCAGTTCCAACCAGCCAAGTCTTCGCAGATTAAGGCAATGATGGGTTTGATAAAGGGAACCTGTAATAAATCTGGCAATGTGGTTATAGGCAAGAGAGCATGTTAAGTTCACGTTTATTGAGAAAAGAGAGGATCGGGGAAGCATAGAGGAGGGAAGAGAGGAGATGGGTACGAGCAATAGTTAATTTGGTAGTGGGAGTTAGGAAGTTTTTAATTCTGTACATAGATCCTAGTTTTTTGTTAACAGACTTTACTGTTTGGGTAATGTGTATGTCAAATTTGAGCTTATGATCAATAGTGACACCTAGCAGTTTGGTACTGGTGACAGGGGTTATGAGGGTCCCATTAGTGGATTTAATATGAAAGGTTGTGTTGTTAGTGTTTGGGAGTTCTTTACCTAGAGGTGAAAAGACGTTGGGGAAGAAAAGTAATAGTTTGGTTTTAGATGGGTTAAGTAGAAGTTTTAAGTCAGTGAACCATTTTTCAACTAGTGCAAAACAATGTTGTGTGGTCATTTGGAGATTCGAGAGGGAGGCCGGAGCAGATTAAGGTGGAGTCGTCGGCGTATTGTATACAGGTGGATTTAGGGATGATTGATTGAAGGTCATTTATGAAGATGGAAAACAGAAGTGGGCCCAGTATTGAGCCCTGAGGAACGCCTATGGTATTCGGAGCAGTCCCGATATTCTGTTTGCCATAGGACAGCTTGTTGCCTACCAGTGAGGTAGGAATTGAACCAGTTTAGTGCTGGAGTGTCCAGACGTAGGGTTTCAAGGATGTTGAGAAGGAATTGATGATTGACCATATCGAATGCTTTTGATAGGTCCAGAAAGAGGGCAGATGATATGAGTTTGTTATTGCGATTGTTGTTGATTGAGTCAATAAAGGAAAGGAGGGCAGTAGTTGTACTATGGTGCGGACGAAAACCATGCTGGGCATTGGACAAGAGATTATTAGAGGTCAGATAGTGAAGAAGTTGTTTGTGGATGCATCTTTCCATGATTTTTGCTATGGGGACAGGATGGCTATTGGTCTATAATTTGACATTTCCAGGAGGTACCTCCTTTGTGAAGTGGAATGATATAGGAAGTCTTCCAGATTGAGAAAATGTTCATCTCAGTTATAGATCTGTTTATTAGGATTGATATGGGTTAGGCTATTTCATCAGGTGCAATTTGTAAGAATTCAGGAAGGTGGTCAGCCGCTAGGGTAGTTGGTTTGAGTTTTTTTAGGAGGGAGCGTACATAGGAGGAAGAGACTGGCTTTAAATTAAAGGGGGTAGGGTTGTCATGTCGCAGTTTAGCAGCAGGTGGGGAAGTGGAGGTAAGGTGACTGGCTAAGGTTTGGATAGTCTCAGTGAAGAAGGAGTTAAAGGTGTTGGCTACTTCTTCTTGGCCTTCTCTAAGAGTTTCTCAGGGTTGGGGTGGAAGTTTTGCCTGGGTGCAGAAGGTTGTTAAAACCTGCCCAGAATTTCTTTGGGTTGTTCTGGTGTTTTTGCTGGAGGCTGCAGAAGTATTGTTTTTTGTCTTGGGTTATGGCAGTTTTCGTAGCATTTCTTAGTTGTTGAAATTTACAACGGTCTTGGGGGGTTTTTGTGGCTCTCCATTTTCCCAGGCTTGGTGAAGTTTGATTTTGGATTTAGTATCAGTAGTGAGCCAAGGTGCTATGTGAGTTTTGGTTCTAATTTGTCTATGTGGAGCATGTGAGTCAAGTATCTTAAGGAACGTGTCATTGAAGTGGGACACACTCTCTTCTAGTGGAAGAGTCTTTAATATGGTCCAGTTGCAGAATTTCAGGTCAGCAAGAAATAATTGAGGGACAAATTTTTTTTGTTTCTGATTAATCTATATAGGGGCGTGTTAGAAGTTGGGCATTTATGTTTAATGATATAAGTTATTAGGTGATCGCTGAGGTCACAGGGAAGGGTGCCAGTGGTGAAGTTATTAGAGTCTCTATTAGTAAGGATCCAGTCAATTATACTTTCTTTTTGAAGTGAGTTGCCTATTCTGGTTGGGGATAGGATATTTTGGGAGAAACCATATAGGTTAATAGGTTGTGGAGTTATATGGGTAGAATAGAGACCAGTCAATGTTGACGTCTCCAAGAACTATGGTTTCTTGTGGGTAGTTGATGGCTAGCCAGCTCAGGGATTGCTCCAGGTTTTCTGTGTTCTTCCCTGGTGGGATATAGGTTACAATAAGGTTGATGCGTTTTTGAGTGTTTAGGCAGATCTGTAGGGCTATAATTTCTAGGTTTGAGATCATAGGAGGTTGTACTTGGTTCTTAAGGATGTTTAGTTTATTTTTAAACATAATAGCTATTCCTCCACCTTTTTTCTTTGTACGATCAGCCCTGAGAATATTGTACCGGGTGGGAGGATCTCTTCATTCTTAGTAGAGGGTTTTAGCCATGTTTGGTTAGACACATGATGTCAGGGAATGACTAGCTATGATGGCGTGAAGGTTGTGAATTTTGTTGTTAATGCTTCTTAGGTTCAGGTGTAATATTAGAAGGGAGTCAGTAGGTTTTCGGGTTAAATTATAGGTATTAGAGATTGGCATAGTGGTGGGACCTGGGTTTGGGTGAATATCTCCATCGATATTCATACAGTTTTCAAGTAAACTAAAAGTCTTTGTAGTTTAAATAGTATTTTGAGATTAGTTTTGTTATGTGGGATTTTAGGGTGTTGAAGTGTCGGGTGGACTATTTTGGGGGTATATTTTTGGCCTGGTAGATTGAGGGTGTTATATAACTGTCATGGAGATTAAATTGGGAGTTGGTGTGGCACTTAGGAAAGGAATGCCTATAAGAGTTTGGTTTTCATATATTGTTAGGATATAGGTGGTGATGAGAAGTAAAATTATGATGGGGGTAATAGTATAAGTGAAATTTGCCATACTGAAGTAGGGAAGTGGGTAACGAGTGGGGAAGAGACTTTGTGTTGGGTTTGTTAGAGGGTTGGGCCTTGGGGTGGGAGGAGTTATGGAGTTTGACAAGGAGCCTTGGATTTGTTAAGTGGGGAAGTGGGAGGGATTATTTTTAGATATAAAATTAGGGATGCTGGGGGCGGGAGGGATAAGGGGGCAGGAGGGGAGGGGCCGGAGCCTACACCGCCAGGAGACTTTACAGGGTTTTAAAGGTAACAGTTCCAGTAGTATAATTCAACACAATGGAGTTACTAGTGCTGAATTTATAAAGATACAATTTTTACAGGCTTTGTATTGTTAAAGTCCTCAAGATAGAGTGTCAGGTTCTTGACAAGGACAGTATAGTTCTCTCTGAATAGGGTACTAATGTTTTGTATTTACCCTGATTTTTAAGAAGAGTTGAGGCTTCTGGTTTAGTTTTCTTTTATGGTCCTGATGGGCTGTTAGGTCTTGGGAACCACAGGAAGCTAGGCAAGGGAGGGGCTACCTGTGATACAAGTGAGGAGAGAGATATGAGTATTAGTGTTAATAAAGGTTGAAAAATAGTACTAGCAGGCTACAACAGCTATCCTTTTAGACACAAACACACTCAAATGTCTTCATAATCCATAAAGTATGCAGTTAAAGAGAAACATTCAAATACTATGAGATGGCATCTAATGACTTCAGCTTTGTTAAATAGACAGCAGATACTGAAATTATAACTTTAAATGAGTTCAGCTCTAGGTCGCTAATGCATTATGCTTAAAAGATGCCTAGAGTTAGTCAGGAACATGTGCAGGCCTTTGCATAGTCTTTAAAACACATTCTTGTACATAAAATAGCATCCAGTTACTTTAAATGATTACAGAATTAGGTGCATATGGTTTATGATACAAAGACATTAAATGTAAGTCAGTAACATTTGCGAGCATTTACATAAGCAGTAAACACATTCAGTTCCTTTAAAATAGATTCAGTTGCCTTAGATACTTAGAATAGCATTCACATACACCGCCAGGAGACTTTACAGGGTTTTAAAGGTAACAGTTCCAGTAGTATAATTCAACACAATGGAGTTACTAGTGCTGAATTTATAAAGATACAATTTTTACAGGCTTTGTATTGTTAAAGTCCTCAAGATAGAGTGTCAGGTTCTTGACAAGGACAGTATAGTTCTCTCTGAATAGGGTACTAATGTTTTGTATTTACCCTGATTTTTAAGAAGAGTTGAGGCTTCTGGTTTAGTTTTCTTTTATGGTCCTGATGGGCGCTGTTAGGTCTTGGGAACCACAGGAAGCTAGGCAAGGAGGGGCTACCTGTGATACAAGTGAGGAGAGAGATATGAGTATTAGTGTTAATAAAGGTTGAAAAATAGTACTAGCAGGCTACAACAGCTATCCTTTTAGACACAAACACACTCAAATGTCTTCATAATCCATAAAGTATGCAGTTAAAGAGAAACATTCAAATACTATGAGATGGCATCTAATGACTTCAGCTTTGTTAAATAGACAGCAGATACTGAAATTATAACTTTAAATGAGTTCAGCTCTAGGTCGCTAATGCATTATGCTTAAAAGATGCCTAGAGTTAGTCAGGAACATGTGCAGGCCTTTGCATAGTCTTTAAAACACATTCTTGTACATAAAATAGCATCCAGTTACTTTAAATGATTACAGAATTAGGTCGCATATGGTTTATGATACAAAGACATTAAATGTAAGTCAGTAACATTTGCGAGCATTTACATAAGCAGTAAAACACATTCAGTTCCTTTAAAATAGATTCAGTTGCCTTCGTATACTTAGAATAGCGTTCACATACACCGCCAGGAGACTTTACAGGGTTTTAAAGGTAACAGTTCCAGTAGTATAATTCAACACAATGGAGTTACTAGTGCTGAATTTATAAAGATACAATTTTTTACAGGCTTTGTATTGTTAAAGTCCTCAAGATAGAGTGTCAGGTTCTTGACAAGGACAGTATAGTTCTCTCTGAATAGGGTACTAATGTTTTGTATTTACCCTGATTTTTAAGAAGAGTTGAGGCTTCTGGTTTAGTTTTCTTTTATGGTCCTGATGGGCCGCTGTTAGGTCTTGGGAACCACAGGAAGCTAGGCAAGGGAGGGGGCTACCTGTGATACAAGTGAGGGAGAGAGATATGAGTATTAGTGTTAATAAAGGTTGAAAAATAGTACTAGCAGGCTACAACAGCTATCCTTTTTAGACACAAACACACTCAAATGTCTTCATAATCCATAAAGTATGCAGTTAAAGAGAAACATTCAAATACTATGAGATGGCATCTAATGACTTCAGCTTTGTTAAATAGACAGCAGATACTGAAATTATAACTTTAAATGAGTTCAGCTCTAGGTCGCTAATGCATTATGCTTAAAAGATGCTTAAAAGATGCCTAGAGTTAGTCAGGAACATGTGCAGGCCTTTGCATAGTCTTTAAAACACATTTTCTACATAAAATAGCATCCAGTTACTTTAAATGATTACAGAATTAGGTCGCATATGGTTTATGATACAAAGACATTAAATGTAAGTCAGTAACATTTGCAGCATTTACATAAGCAGTAAAACACATTCAGTTCCTTTAAAATAGATTCAGTTGCCTTGATACTTAGAATAGCATTCACATACACCGCAGGAGACTTTACAGGGTTTTAAAGGTAACAGTTCCAGTAGTATAATTCAACACAATGGAGTTACTAGTGCTGAATTTATAAAGATACAATTTTTTACAGGCTTTGTATTGTTAAAGTCCTCAAGATAGAGTGTCAGGTTCTTGACAAGGACAGTATAGTTCTCTCTGAATAGGGTACTAATGTTTTGTATTTACCCTGATTTTTAAGAAGAGTTGAGGCTTCTGGTTTAGTTTTCTTTTATGGTCCTGATGGGCCGCTGTTAGGTCTTGGGAACCACAGGAAGCTAGGCAAGGGAGGGGGCTACCTGCGGCATGATAGTATTCTTTTTTCTTCTTCTTGCAGTTCAGGTAGAAAGAGAAGTGGCTAACTCTGGCACAGCCTTGAAGAAATCTTCTGAAAGCAAAATGACATGGGTACTTAGAAATACTCTCCCTCCGACTCTTCTCTGAAAAAAAGACCTACAACTTGCGATGGCTTCTTTATAGGAATAGTCTTTGAAGACGGATAGATTCCAAGAAAACCGTTTAATCTGCCCCAACAACAGTTTCCCTATTCAGCTGTCGGCGTATTTTACATATTTTTCTTTCTTGAAAAGTGCTTCAATACAGCTAAACCATTGTGTTATCATCTGTCATTAACTTCCTTGCAGCAAATTAGCTTCGGTCGACTGCTAATAACAACTATACAGGTACAAGCTGCACTCTCTAAAGCCATACATACAGCTTGCATGGGACCTGTCAACATCCCAGGGTGTATCCTACACAAATGTCTGAACAATTTGGTCTCCACATACACATCATGTTCAATCATAGCTTCATATCAGGCTGCATACACACTGAATGTTGCACAGCAACAGTTATCACACCCCACAAAGGGGGAGACACCACTGATAATGAGAAATAGTGCACTACTACCCTGCTGAGTCTGGTCTGTAAGGCCATGAACCTTGATCAACTTATTTGATGTAGTCAGTACAGATGTAGATGACAGTAAGGTTGATTCACACAGCATATCAGGACCTTGCCAGGTCTTAGGACACCATCACCCATACTGTGTTCCAGCTACACTCAGTAAACTAGGTGTATATTCCTATGTCACAGGAGTGGTTGGCAACTGGACTGCTAGCAGAACCAACACTACAGAAGGTGTCTGACTAATACATGCACATCAAACCAGTGCCAGCTACAGTAATACAGGGTTAATTCCTGGTACTCCCCCTCATTGTTATCTATACCACACAGAGTAACACAGAAGGCATTTGCCTATTGAAGTTTGCAAATGACTATGAACTAGGAGCAATAGTTGACTCAATGAGTGCTGCAGGCAACATACAGAAGGGCCTTTGTGGGTCAGATGTGTGAGGTGTGACATATGACCACAATCTGACAGCTAAGTATTGCATTGTCATCCCCTATGTTAAAAACTCTGTACCCATGATCTACCACCTAGGCAGCAGTCAACATAATGGAAACTGGGTGTGTATGGGATACAGCTGGACAGTAGTCTTTCCTTTGTTACTTCATCACACCAGTCAGCTAGTCATAAGTGGCACCCCTAATCATGACAGGGTGCTATCCATGAATATAGAGATCATTGTTCAGTCATACTCAACACTCAAGTGACCCATAATAGATCACATATTTTCTTTAAGGGTTATTGGCCATGTTCAGTAGACCTACACCGGCCTTCCCAATCCTTAGCTCCACTATGTAGCATGATGCCTACCCTGAATAAAGCCATGTCCAACACAGAGATGTTGGACGTGCTACACTTACAGATCCTGATTTCAAATGAACACATACATCATGGACATCCACCTTTCTAGTACAAGGAGCACAACATGCCTGACAGATCCTTGTCCCATACACTTTATGAACTCCTGCCATACTATGCATCACTGTCCAGCAAAGCTGCACATTGCCCCTCTTTGAGACATGGTGTGATGACCGCATGGCAAATATATTAGTAACCCTGTGGATCAGTTCTGTGGAGCTGCTTGAACTGGCCACTGAAACTTAACTGTCTGTTGGCTACAGCTAGGTAACCTTTCACCCTAGGCTCATAAATGGCCCAGGGCATATAGTCTACTAGTTCACTGTGACCATATATGCTATAGTTGATATCCAACCCTGCAAATACCATCAAGCTAGCCATTGTCCCATGTGTTTCACATGTGCAACACAGGTAATACATAGCAGCATGTGAACTGCTGTACAATGCCATGTAGATGTATATGGCAAAACACATACATGTAAAACTTTACATGAGCAAGTCTGCAGGGTCACAGGTCATGTCCCTTAAGGTTGTGTATGACTATATATGTGACATATACACAGCATTAAGGTCTATTGCATTAACGTGAACACATCCAGGCATGTGCTGATAGGTAAAGACACCAGTACAGGCAAACAGACATGCCCACATCAAGACAACATCCACATGGAGTATGAGCAATGTCATCACTTGACACACACATATATGGTGATAACATAAAATCACCAGTACATGTCAAATGTGTGTGAGTTAAACATGTCAGTGGTGTTAGTGTCATGTAGATTTGCAAAAACATATTTGTAATCTTAATAAATGTGATAAACATGTATGTTCAGCTGTACTGCTGCACTTCTCTGTGAGTTACTTTGACCTGTCTCCATCATTATGTCTTCCAGGTATGCCGCTTGCCAGGCTGCCCCCATACAGCCATTTGGAGGATGAGGTCCTCATTCCATACCTCCTCAACAACCATGTAACACTCTTCAGCCATGTGCCACAGGATGCACAGCAGCAGGAAGCCCAGTGGGAGGAACTGCGCAGGAGGGTAAATGATGTTGGCGGTCACAATTGCACCTATCAGCAGGTGTGCTGACAATGCACCAACATCACTAGATGGGCAAAACAGTGTGCAAATGCAATCCCAGGGAACAAGGTGCAACAGATTGGAGGGCACTCACCCAGCCACCACTCACACATACCGAGCAACTACTGGCCAACCTCGGGATACCTGCAGAACTCCATCCACAAGCTTTAGCTGGTATTGTGAAGGTGGGTGTCTCACAACCACTGAGACTGGAGTTGCCTGGTAAGGCACTACTGCACATATAACAAAACTATATTTCATATAGTTACATGTGTTACTGTACAATATGTAATGTAACATCATATGCAAGGCATGTATGCACACATGCCACATACTATAGTTTGCTACTCTATGTATGCACAGATGTGCATACTCCATAGTATAGTCTATTGTATTGTCTTATGTGCTAACATGAACATTGCACCCTGTAGCTATCACATAGGTGTGGATAATGATCTTACTGCTGCAACACTCCTATTTAGGTACCTCTGGCATTTTGCAGCGACAGCAGCCTGTTGCAGGTGGGATTGTTATTATTTATCAGGCTCAATAATGCACAGATCATATTAATTGCACACTATCTGCCATGTGGCCATTTAACACATGTACACATAATGAATGGTGACCCTGTTAATATATACAGGTCAGACCTGCAATGCATCACAGTGGTTACTCATGTGGAATAATTGAAGACTATATAAAATACCTACACTAAACCTTACAAACTGTCATTGCCAGATGTGTGGACAGCTGTGAATACAATGGTGGAGATGTGGCTCACTGTAGGGACATGTACTACAGATTAGCATTACACATATGGAGAATACAAACAGTACTATACAGATAGCATATGTGTGCACACCCTCTAAATGTTTTGGAGCTAAATTATGACCAGCCCTCAGGATTCACCCTTGTGGATTATACCCTTGCTATGAATGTCACACAAAACCATGTGCTATCTAACATGTCCATGACATTTAGTGGGCTGACTGCAACACTGCTTAACTATCCTGCAAAACATTATATCTCACATCCCAAACATACCACCCTTTGTCTGCATAACCCTGTCCACAGTGGAGCATATGACATCTATGGGTGTATGTCATATGGGACAACACTGACATGTGAAATAGATGCCCATCACAACCATTGGACAAAACATGTTTATACATGGCCATGGAAGATGGCCAGAGACATGAAGCAACACACACAGTAGAAATGATGTACATGTGTGTACACCCTGTTTTACATTGGCTCGACACAATACAACTATGGCCTTTGTGTAATGGTGATATTGCAGATGTGAAACATTAAACATCATACAGGCCTGTGCACAGCTTGTGTAGGCATAACATCAAACCCCCACATAACATGTTTTGAACAGCACGAGTGTGTCACAACATGAAAGCATTCACCTATACAGTATCCAAATGCATACATGTGTTGCACAACATATACATACAACCACATCAGGTCACATATACAGTACATTCACCTTGCTGGTGTCAGTCATCACTGTCATGCTTGCTCCTCATGTGTGTGAGGTACACAGATGGCATATGGGACATGGAGTACTGCTAAGTTAGCCATGTCTGGGCATAGTTGCCAGGCATCTGCAATATGGTTGCAGACGTGCAGGGGTGTCATCAGTATACCCTTCAGTGACCTGTGTCAAACATTCCACATTAGGGTTTAGTGAGTATACACCTCAGTGATGTGGGTCACATTCCACATTAGATATGTAGTGTATCTGAACACAGTCATGGCTATGAACTGTGTCTGTAACTCACACTGTATAGGAATATTGAAGCCACATGATGCCATGCAATGGCTATGCACATCAGCTCAATGTGCAGTATGTCACTGTATATGTGTAGGACAGACTGATAACATTGCGTCAGCTGAAGGTCCATGTTAGTATAACACGTCCCTGCATTGGAACACCATTACCTCACTGTATATTTGAAAGGACACCATTGTGTTAAACATGTATGCATGTCATTCAACATGTCAGCAGAAGACATGTCAACTACATGTGATTGGCAAGGTCATATGCCATACACCAGGCTGGTGTACTGTTAACCAGTGCTGGTCTGTGGCACCATTGCAAAGTAGGGGCAGCCATGTCAAACGTGTACATCCACATGCACATTGTCTATAGAATCAGCTCAGGTGTAAGCAGAATAATGTTCAACAGACATGCACTGCTTTGGGGTGATATGCAAACTAGGGCTCAGGAAACATAGTATTCACTCAACATACCCTTCTGCTCATGTCCTCCTCACACATAGCGGCAGTGGCCAACACAAAGCATCAGTGGCAAATGTACAAAGGTCAGCGATGGTCTGTTAACATGTGGGGTATTTTGCACAAAACATGGCAGTGTGGTGCAACTGTGCATAGTGCATGCATTGTGTTGCAGGTTTGGGGCATAACCTACTAACACAAATGGTGCAACACAGGGATGTATGCTAACTACTACTATAATTGTTTAAGGTGCATGCCTTCTGCTATAACACATGCATGCTACTGTGTGCAACTCAGGGATGTATGATAACTACCACTATAAATGTCTAAGCTGAATGCCTTCTACCACATCGCATGCATGTTGCATGCCTTTGGGTGCCATAGCATGTGTCTCTATCTGTTTTTGTCTGTGTCTGTCTGTGTCTGTTTGTGCCTGTGTTTGTGTCTCTCTGTGTCTATCGTTGCCTGTCTGTGTGTCTGTGTGTCTGTGTGCCTGTCTGTGTGTGTGTCTGTCTCTGTGTCTGCCTGTGTGTGTGTATGTGTGTGTGTGTATGTGTGTGTGTGTGTGTGTGTGTGTGTGTGTGTGTGTGTGTGTGTGTGTGTGTGTGTGGTGTGTGTATATACTGTGCTGTATAACTTGTAATGTAGAGTTTTTGTCTGCCCCTCACAGGCGTTGATGTAGGTGCGTTGCCCTCTTGTGGTCCACCTGATGTTAGTGTCCCCACAGACTCTAGCAGTGATGATGAAAGTATGATTGAGGCACAGACAGGGTTGTCAGGGGCTGAATCTGTGCCACTGATTGCCATTCCACCTGCATCCCCCTCATCCCTGCCCACAGTTCTCATGCCTACACATACACCATCACCAATGGCCATAGAGGAAGGACAGTTGGTGGGTGGTAGCATGGAACAGGAAAGTGTGGAGACTATGGAAGGTGCGCCTGCTGACTGGTGATGTCCCACACAGGCATGTGCCTAGTGCTGCTCGTAGGAGGACCTCTGGCCAACATGCCCCTGCAGGACATAGAACATCAGCTGGTGTCACCAGACACATTTTTCAGGCTGTAATGGAGGCACAGGCACGTGCTGAATGGCACAACAGAGAAGGTCTGAGGCTTCAGAGAGCTGCTGTTCATTCTTTAGCTGACAACATCCAGGCAATTGCAAATGCTCACCATCATCCTGCAGATGTTTTGGATAGACGATTGGGTGACATAGTGAGAGTCCTTGACCATGGCATGTCAATCCTCGAGCGTGGAATGTCTGTGCGGGAACATCTGGTGGGAGTGAGGCGTCGAGCACGTAGACATAGGCCAGCTACATCACCTATTGAAGGTCTACGTGAACATGCTACTTCACATGCCCACTACCATAGTGGCGGTAGCAGCAGCAGTACAGCTGGTGCTGTGCTGTCCACACCAGGACACAGCAGGCCACATGCACGTGGTCCTGGATGGTCCCAACAGGGACACAGTTCCAGTGGACATGTATCATTAGACAGTACCCAATCTGGACCTCTGCCTGCTAGTGCCCGTGCAACCCCTGGCAGGTGCAGGTCACGTGGCCTTGCCCAGACACTGTGAACTGTGAAACCTGCCCTGTACAGTTTGCAGCTGTCAATAATACCCCTGTGTAGGCCAGCCACATGCCAGACCTGTGTGCATACATACCCACATGCACCAGAAACAAATGTATGGCACCTCAACACACACACACACAGATAACATCAACACATGCCCAATGAGATCAAAGGCCCTAACCCACAGACATGATGTCATCCAATGGTGCAGACTAGGCCTCTGGCAAACATTATCACCCTGTGCATATGATGATGCCTGTGCCATATCCCTGTCATCCACACCATTGGTGCAGGTAAATGCTCATATGGTCTGATGCACAAGGTAAACATACAAGGAAGACAATTGTAGATTACAATTGTTGAGTGGTGTTGACAGGCAGCAGACATACCATGTACTACAATTTTAGAATGCATTTTGTACTTTTGACAGTATGTATCATGTGTAACAACAGTAACTGCATGTTGATCTTGATGTTCTGCCTTCCTCTTTCAGGTGCAATTGCATGTGCCGGGGGATGCCAGTGTTTGTGGTTAGTGTCCCATATGTAAATGTAGACAACTCACAGGTCTGTATGACAATACCTGCATGCACTTTGTAGCTTCCACATCACAGTTATAATCTCCCAAGTTTCAAACATGTTTACTGATCTAATGGTCCAAGAGCATGATAGCTGTGTAGTAAGCTACTGTGGCCAGAGCCATCACATCCATAGTGGGTGACATCACAGGTATAGTTACCCGGAGCGGGGAGGAAGTAAAAGAGTGGTTTAGCAGATGACAAGGGTAAAGGTGGTTTCTCATTGCAAAGCAGTAATACCCACTCTCATGACAGGATGCATGCACACCCCACACATTCAGGGATTCACAGACAGAGTAACACATGCTCTGACACACACACACACACACAGTTGCCAGTGTTGGGATGAGAACCCCTGCCTATGTGCAAATCATCATTATAGTACTACACAATTACAAGACACGCCACAGAGATTACACATGTGCAGGTAGTCAGCATGGCCTAAGATCGAGGACATCAACAGGGATACTAGATTGCGGTGAGTGTATGTGGGGAGGGGGGGGTTCATCAGTAGGCTATGTAACAACAAGCCTCACCCCAGGACGTACATGTTTACAGGCAGTTAGAATGCCCTTCTAAGATTGATGACATCAACAGGGGTACTAGATTGCATTGAGTGGAAGGGGGGAGGGGGACTTATCATTTCACTATGGTAAAATACAGCCTCACTCTAGGAACTGGACATCCATACACACACACACACACACACACACACACACACACACACACACACACACACACACACACACACACTGCGGCATTCACAAAGATATACACCTATGTCACACACATACAGACACTTGACATGGGTGTGATTCAAACACCTGCCTATATCTTGCTTTCTACACTTCACTTTGTATAGATGTCTGCAACAGTGTACAGGAGAGTGAAAAAATTTGGGATGTATTCCCCACCATACATGACATATATGGACACACACACACCCATGCTTGTCAGTACTGTGAATCAAACACCTGCCTATCTCTTGATATGTATCACAGAGCGACAGCACTATCGCACATGCTACAAAGTGTACTGACTCTTTCCTTTGCCAACTGTGCCGATATATGCACAATGCATACACAGGGGAGGTGTTACTGTTCCAGGTGTCAAGAGGTTTGGCTTCAGTGTCACCGTTACTGCATTCTACGTTGTGTGTCTTCCCCTTCAACTAACAAAACCATCACTTAGCACTTACACAGGTTAATGTAGGAATGGTTGTAACACACATGTGAGCTGTCCTCAGTAATCATTCATCTGAAAAGTAACCCCACCACTAAGTAGTTATGTCCAAACATCTGTCCATACCTTTTGAGCATATCACCATATAGAGTTGGCAATGTTGAGGCTGCATTGCAACTGCATGATGTACTAAGACGACAGTCACCTTCAAACATCAGACACTGCACACACATGGAATCTAAACACACATTAATACATGTACACATATGCAGTCTCCATCAGTAAGTGGACTAGCAGGTCAAGAGGATACATTCCACACCTTCTCCACACCATGTGTAAAACCTAGCTGAGCACTACACCATAATGAATGTTGTATTCATGTACTGGTAGGACACAAAACCACCTTCACTGAGTAGCCAAGTGTACATTTATGCCAACAGCACATCAGCAAGACACACACACAGCAATTTTCCATGTCATGATCCCGAAAACTGTTAGTTGACAATTCCACTGTGAAGTCAGGGCACTATAATGGCCAACAGTGAGCACATCATATTTGCTACACACACCTCATGAGTACTTGAAGAGTACCAGCAATGTGCTCTGTTTGAGCTAGGCATTACACTTATTCAAGCATGTGCGTGGTCTGTGGCTTGTAAACATCCCACCCCAGCATGTTCTGTCTATTGAGATAATAAGGTTAATGTCCAGACAGCACACAGCATGCATGGCTTGCAATTGTTGACATGGGGTATATGTAGGAGCTGTGGGCACACATGGCTGTACATGTCATGGACATATCACCTGTAACTGCTCAGGAACATACAGATCATAGCTGTATTTCCCTGACTCTGTCAATGCAGGCTATGTGTATAGGTCCTATGATCCTGTTATTTGGGTATGTTTGTAGGCATTGCATTTGGTGGGCGTCTAATGACATACATGCCACATGGGTTGTTGTATGATATGATAGGTGTCATGGCTGACCAGTAGAGAGGGAATATTACCTCTCTCAACATAGCTATCAAACCGTATGTACTGTTAGCATTCAGCAGCCATGGACCTATCTTCCATGTGCGTGTGTGTAATGAATGTAGCCACCTGTGTGTGCAAATGACAACAACAGCAATGGTATTCTCATTTATGTTGTATGAGTGTGGGATGTACATATCCAGGGCAGGTACATCTAGATCTTATCCAACCATGAGGGTGTTGTTTACTGGTGTAGAGCAACAATCAACTGTGTTAATGTTGTCAACATCAGAGGGGCCCTGGTATGTGTACAACTGACCTGGTTACAAACAGTGGTATTATTGCATTGCATAATACATTATGCAACTGTGTCAGTACATGGGTACTTTGCGCAGTTGATGTAGGGCTAGATACAGTCCACCAGTCGAAGGTTATTTGGTATTCTACCATACTATTCCATACCAAATGTATGGATGTGTGTTGGTAGTCTGAGGACATGGTGGTGGATGTATATGAGGATACATCCTAGAATGCAGCTTTTGCCACTGCCACCTGTACCTGACTCATCTGTGATGAATTATGTTGGAGTAGTGGTCTTTACTTGTGAGTAGCCTTTATGAATATGTGGATACAACCACCTGGAGTAGTCCATACCAGTGTTATGACCCACATGTCTGGATCTAAGTTATATGGTGGTAGTGCTATTGTGCACTACAGAGCCTTCAACCAGGTGTTCCTCACTGCACAGATGTCAGTATTCCCCATTGCAGGGTCTACATTGAGCAAATTGATTACGAAAGCCACACATCTAGCACTGGTTAGCATAAGCATCCAATGCAATTGTCTTGTAGGTGCCAGGATGTTACTTCTGTGTTTAGGACTTGTGCCTTGGAATGCCACTATATGGGTAAATGCAACCTAGGTATTATCCACACTGCCTTGAATCATGGATGCATGTGCTCTGTGACAAAGGCATGTCTTCTTTCAGTCATGACATCCCAGAATAACAGACACTGGACAACATCAAAATTACAGCAGGACATTGGCTCATTGTTTTGGTCAAGCAGTTGCCACTCGTACCATGACATCATTGCAAGTGGCAGTATTGTGCTTGGTATCAAATGCTATATCAAAGGTGACGGACAGCAGCAGATGTTGTGTAGATGACCAATGTCAGATATGCTTAGTGGAGCGGTCCTGCTAATAATGACAACTACTAACACAGTCGGGAGAGGTCATCTTGACACTTGCACCTCAGTACCATTAGACAATGGGGATTATATATTATGCGTGCACATGCCACTGTTCCAAGTATAATGCCACTGTCCACAACCTGATATCAATGTATGCCTTTCAGGGCAGCAATGTGTGTGACACATGCTGTAGTTAGCATCCAACTGTGTGTCCCAGTTAACCTATTGTTTGTCACTTCCACACATGCATGATTGTGTATACTTCACATATATATGGCAGTACTTCATGTACATATAGGCATGTGCATCACACAGCACATATGCAGATATATCATTTACAGGCCACATACAGGTATCTGGTAGTAAACCTGTATGATGTGCATATATACTGACAGTTAAGATGTACACAGCTATTTACCTGTGTTTTTACAATAGGAGTCCATTACAATGTGTTCTGTACATCTAAGTGTATGAGCATGCACACTGTGGCCTTCTGTGGTTAGAATCAGAGTGCATCCCAAACAGCCCTGTGCTGCTAAGTGTATGAGTGTACCCACTGCCACCTTGTGTAATTTGAGTCAGTGCATCCAAACAAGCCCTTTGTTTCTAAGTGTATGAGCATGCCCAATATAACCTTGTGTAGTTGTCATAGTGCATCCCAAATGGCCCTGTGCTACTAAGTGTATGAGCATGCCCACTGCGACCTTGTGTAATTGGAGTCAATGCATCCAAACAAGTCCTGTGATTCTATGAGTATGAACATGACCACTGTAACCCACTGTAATTCCACAGATGGACACATTCCAGTTCAGGGCTTGTTGTGCTTTTATCTTTCAGGCCTACGTATGTCTTACCTGCAGATGATGTGTCTTGTTTGTGCATACATGTTGTAATGGACTCCTACTTTAAACCCACAGGTTTACAGCTATGTATATCTTAACTGTCAGTATCCCTGTTGATGTTCTCAATTTTAGAAGGGCATTCTGACTGCCTTGAAATGTGTAATCTCTGTGTTGTTTCTTGTAACTGCATAGTACTGTAATAGCTATCTGTAGATCGGCAGGTGTTCTGATCCCACCACTGGCAACTGTGTGTGTGTGTGTGTGTGTGTGTCAGCAAATGGCTGAGTGTGGTTGTGCATGTATTTGTGTCTGCATCTTGTCATGCCAGTGGGCTTTACTGCTTTCCAAAGAAAAAACACCTTTTGCACTGGCCTTTATCCTGGTCATCTGCTAAACCACCCTTTCCCCCCCCCTCCTCACTGCAAGTAATCAGTCCTGTGATGTCACCCAGCTCAGAAGCAGAATCAGAGTAAGTATAATTGTATGGGATCTGTGGCACATACCAAAACTGCATACCACTCTACTAGTTACCTTTACATAGGCAAGACTTGTAAGCACAATACTGGCAAGTGTGTTTGTGTGTGTATGACGACCCTGTAGCCAGGCATACACATGTGTTATGTCTCTAAACATGCTGCACACCCTGGTAGTAATCTGTGGTGAGTGGAGTCTACATATTATTGCATAGTTAGGAATTGAAAAGAATAGACAGTCAACAACGACTACTGTTGGGTATGTAATTTTCCTGTGCCACTGTCGAGCAGTGACACAGAAGTGGTCCCTGGGGTGTATGTCCATACTCATCACCGCCCCACCCAAACCCCACAGTCCCCAGGGTGTATTTCCTTAGCCATCATTCCCCACCCCAAACTCCACATACACAACAACCATCTCTTCTCTGGTGAACTGATTAAGATTTAAATGTTATAAAACAAGAGTTGCCTCTGTTTTGTGTACACGTCAATTCCTTTGGAACCCTTCTGTGTCACAAAGGGTGTTCAGACTTGTTTATATATATGGCTATAGCTATGTCTGTGTATATGCATATATATATATATATATATATATATATATATATATATATATATATATATATATTTGTGTGTGTGTGTGTGTGTGTGTGTGTGTGTGTACACATCCCGTAAGTGCATATATGCATTTAGTATTTAGTTATAACAGTTGTACATATGTACATATGTACACTTGTCTATGTTTTGTTTGTACTGTACTTATGTACACAAAGTGACTGTCCCATTTGTTTTCAGTACTGTGGAATACCTGTAGTAAAATTTGTATTATAAAAACCATGAGATATGTATACAACCTAGATGGCTAAGTGGTAAGTCCAGTGACCTTGGTATGCATGGTTCAGTGTTCAAGACCTATAAGAGTTGCTGATAATGGCATTTAGGATTGAATGCAGCACTTTTAAGTGGGTATACATGTGTTTTCATGACAGTAAGCAGCAGGTACACACAGGTAAAAGACATGTACAACTCACAGTACACTTGAAATGCCCTTCTTCGGCAATCCTGCTGATGTCACCAACCTAGACATACACCCTTGGACTGCTGTAACCCAGTAATCTCTGTAGCATGTCCTGTAACTGTGTGATGCTGTAGTGTGATAAACTAGTTTGGTAGGTGTTCTAATCCCGGACTTGCCAACTGTGTGTGTGTCTGTCTGCCTGCAAAGGGAACAATGCTTTTTAGAATATGCACACTCCTTGCAATTTACATACTCAACTTTGGCAAGGGAGATGATGTCACACACAGAGAAATACACCTCTGAAACTACTGTAACCCAGTAATTTCTGTAGTGTGTCCTGTAACTGCATAATGATGTAGTGTAATAAACTAGTTTAGTAGGTGTTCTAATCCCAAACCTGCCAACTGTGTGTCTGTCTACCTGAAAATGCAATGCTTTTTAGAGTATGCACACTCCTTACAATTCACATACTCAACTTTGACAAGGGTGCTGATGTCACCCACCTAGAAATACACCTCTGGGACTGCTGTAACCCAGTAATTTCTGAAGTGTGTCCTGTAACTGTTTTTATGCTGTAGTGTGATAAACTAGTTTGGTAGGTGTTCTAATCCCAAACTTGCCAACTGTTTGTGTGTGTTTTTATGTCTGTCTGAGAAGGGAACAATGTTTTTTAGAGAATTCACACTCCCTACAATTCACATGCTCAACTTTGGCAAGGGTGCCGATGTTGCCCACCTAGAAATACACCTCTGGGAGTGCTGTAACTCAGTAATTTCTGAAGCGCATCCTGTAACTGTGTAATGCTATAGTGTGATAAACTAGTTTGGTAAATGTTTTAATCCCAGACTTGCCAACTTTGTGTCTCTCTGCCTGAGAAAGGAACAATGCTTTTTAGAGTATACACACTCCTTACAATTCAAATCCTCAACTTTGGCAAGTGTGCTGATGTTGCCCACCTAGAAATACACCTCTGGGAGTGCTGTTACCTATGATTTTCTGTAGCGTGTTCTGTAACTGCAGAATGCTGTAGTGTAATACTACTAGTTTGGTAGGTGTTCTAATCTCAGACTTACTAAGTGTGTGTGTCTGCCTGCTTGTAAAGAGAACAATGTTTTTTTGTGTATGCATACTCCTTACAATTCACATATCCAACTTTGGCAAGAGTGCTGATGTCACCCACCTAAAAATACACCTATGGGACTGCTGTAACACAGTAATCTCTGTAGCATGTCTGGTATCTGCGTACTGCTGTAGTGTGATTTAGAACTGTGGCATGGTTCCATCCACAAACATGGCAGTTATGTGTGTTTCAATGTCTGTGTAGGGAGCAATGCATGATAGCCTACTCACTCGGAGGACATTTACAATGCTCTACATGGGTGATCTTGCTGATGTCATTCCTGCTGATGTCATTCCTTCAAGTACACCTCTGGGGAACAAGTTCCCCTAGTAATCCTTGTGATGCATCCTATAACATCGTCATGCAGTAGTGTGATATCGATCTTGGTCATGGGTTCTATACCCACATATGTCAGGTGTGGTGTGTGTCTCACTGTCTGTTTTGTGAGCAATGCATTTTGGGCTACTCACTTGCAGGAAAATCAAATTGCCCTACTTTGGTAACCCAGCTGATGTCATTCCTTGTGAAATACACCTTTGGGGATAGCATAGCCCAGTGATCTCCATAGCACGTGCTCTAACTGCATAATGCTGTAGTGTGATAAACTAGTTAGATAGTTCTATTCCATGATGGAGCAGGTGTGTGCATTTCACGGTCTGAGCCTGTGTGGAGATGGCTGTGAATTTCTGACCACTGGACATGTTGAGGAGTGATTTATGTAGTTTTCCTATATGGTGGCCATATTATATGTCACAATGTCCACCTCACGAGGATTGCAGATTTCAATCAGCCAAGAGACTGTGCTGGCAAGCCATACCTGTACATCTGGCAAAAGTCCTGGTGAACAAAGTAAGCAACCCTACTATTACCCAGAATACGGTCTGAACCCATGTGTCATACACAAACATACTTGCCTAGAAAATCCCGCTATGTTGCTATTACCCTGCACATTGTTGACAGATAGTAGACATGGTGTGAATGCAGTGGGCTGCAGAGAGCATGACACCCTGTCCACCAGTACAATAGGCACATAATTGCGGACAATGCGCCTTCGCTATGTTCCCCACTGGATGCCTGCAACATATGTGGTGCCATCAAATGTGATCCACAAAGGACATACAATGCCTTACACACATGCCCTGTATGGACAGATGCCACTGACACCAGGGAATACCTGTATCATGCTATCAATGCAGGTGCAGGGTCAGCCTGCTGTCTATTAGCAGATCCTGCCACACCAGGCCAGGAGTGGCACATCTGATGATAACAGTCTGTGTACACAACATATGCCAGGCAAACCAGGTACACTTAAACATGTCACTGTACATTAATGTGGGACATGCACATCCCAGGCAATGTCCATGTCAAGGACTATCAAACACAGACATGGCATGCATTGCAAAGCAATGGCCACACACAATGGTAACCAGGATGACATGACAGTTAATACAATATCCATCTGTTTGGGACATTGCAGACATTACACCCCTGCACCACACTGCAGAACATTGTCAGGCTGCCTGATGCCAAGGATTGCCCGTCACCCAGCCTTGTACAGCCATCTTGCGCAGCCAACCGTTACACACCTATGAAGCAATGCACAAATGCATGTCAGTACTGGCACCTTGTGTCTGCGTGTGGGGCATGATGCTCCAAACCACAGTCACACCCAGTATAATTCCCATTGGCATACTGACTGATGTCAGACAAGTTCACATGCCCTAGCCCATAGAACCTCAGGATAACCCCTGTGGTGCATTTAATACCTGTGCATTACTGTAGTGTTCAAACTAAGTAGTTTTGAAGTGTATTTGTGAGCCTGTGCATTACTGTAGTGTGGCAAACTAAGTAGTTAGTAAGTGTGTTTGTGAGCCTGTCAAAGAGTGCCAATTTGTCTGAGTCCTTTAGAGAGTGTGGTTCTGTTGACAATGACCTATTTTCATGTGGACAGCCATGTGTGCTACACCTAATGTATGTCTACTATATCTCTGTTGCAGATGTCACTCACCAGCACACATAAATGTTCTTACAGCACACCAACATGTCAGCTATGTGGCACATGGAGTAACTGCATGCACTTGTAATAGCAATGGCTAGTCAGTCAGGGATTTGAACCCCTGTAGTGGTAGGAGTGTGACAGACGATGCTTAGGTTTTAGTCTCCCAGCCCTTCTCTGATGTACTTTGCCTCTGTCTGTCCCTCACACACACACACTCTCTGGTGGATGTGGAAATGTACACCTGCTCAGCAGCAGCTTGTGTTTTGTAAGTGATGGTCATGATCAGGTGATGGCCTCTGCACCTATTGCAGTCCTCCTCTAGCTGACTGCATGTGGAACAGGTGTGGTGACATTCCCATAGCCAATTGCATGGAAACACAGTACAATATCTAGGAACATCATGTTGGTGTTTGCCCATGACAGTCGCTGTGAGTGGAACCTGGATCTGGAGTTTGGTAAACAGCATCACAGATGAAATCTGGATATTCCTCAAATGACATACACAGTGCAAAATAGCCTAAAGATGGGAGGGTGATGTGCCAACCATGACTACAGCATGTAAGTGTAGCTATGCTTCATTCAGACTACTGCCAATTTAAGTTGTGTCTGGTAATGGTTAGTCTGCATGTTTTAATAACTGACAAGACAGTGCTCTGTTTGTGAGGAAGCCCCCATCTGTAGGGTCATCTGTGGATTGGTCAGTGTGTGGAACCATTTGTTTCTTGTGTTACTCACAGAACACACATCTGTGAACTGCAGAAGCATAGTATGAGGATTGCAGTCAGTACATGGTGACAGTGATGAGAGTTACTGCCATCACATCCCTGAATGGACATACGTCACATGAAACAGTGGTATGACAGTCACTGTCTGAGGTTATCACAGTGACATGCCAATAGTGGGCCAGTATTTATAGCTGCAGTCACAAGTCATCTACACTTTGGACAGATGTTATGCAATATATATGCATGTATTGTGCTCCCTCTGCAAATGTATTACATCTGTTGTCTTGGGTTGATGGTAATATCTGTGCATGCTGTTATAAGTAATCCTGAATGCTGTTGACTATTACTAAGCTTTATCTGTGTTAAAACTGCAACACCATAGGCTGTATGGGATTGGAGGTCCCAGCAGAATCACCTGTCTCACTTCAGCTGGCCATGGCACCAGGCATCAACACATCTGGGGCCCAGCCTTGGACCTTCACCTCCGTTGGCTCTGCACCACCTTCTGTTGGAACTGCCACTGAGGATGGGGCCTGACCTCCTGGGAGCAGGTCCAGACAAGAACTTGTCAGCTGTCATACAACCTAGGCCGTGGTGCGTAGGGGGCTCAATAAGAGGTTTCGAGGCCAGCTCAAGGGCAGAGTATCACATTTAGAGGGTGAGCCTGCCCGTCCTAGACAGCCCCCAGCACAGCCACCTTTGCGGCTGTGAAGGTGCAGTGGTGGCTGCCCTTGAGTGGGGACCTCCGTCACACTGTTTCCATTTGGGGGCTCATGGGCTTGTGACTGCCAAACACCTCTCACCGTCCAAGGTGTATCCCCCCCACATGTGTCATATACCACCCCTGTATGCTGTCTTGTCTGTCATCCTACCCAACCTATCCTCCACGAGCATACCTACTCTCTTTCTCCAACATCCCACTCGCACCTTACAAAAATGGAAACAAAAGGCCAATCTGTTCCCAGAACAACTTTTGCCCCATACATAGCTGTCCATTTCACACACGTGTCCACTGGACACATGTAACCTTTTTAACTTGCATCACAACATACTACTGTTGTCCTCACCCCTGTCTCAGGCACATGATCCTGGTATGTACTTGACTCCTAAAGGTTCCAGGTACACGTGATGCAGATGACCCCATTGTACACAGGACACTACTGGTCCCTCTATGGTTACCCCATTTAACTTTTTAATGATGATGTTGCACACAGCACCTTGCAAGAATACTGTTCTCACATAATGATTGGACAGGAACTGTTTTGTTAATGTAAATGAAATGCTCAAAGTAATGTATTTGGGCAATGTACAAATGTTTGCATGTACTAATGACACATGTCTGTCTGAGGGAGTCTTGATATTACATAGGGCAACACCACTACATAATACTGGAATTGCTGGTGTTGCCCTTTTCATTCTTTTTTACTACTTTGTTGTCACATGGTATGTTCTTTATATATATATATATATATATATATATATATATATATATATATATATATATATAGACATAAACACACACACATATACATCTACATAATGGAATACATTTCCTATACTGTTGAATGACTGTGCTGGATGCTATGTTTGTGATAACATCTGATGTCTGTATATCTGCAATGGCTTAGTGGTAAATCAGATTGGCTGTGGTGTGCAGGGTCCTGGTTTCAAGACTTGCAGAGGCCCTTTATTTTGTTGCTGGGCAGAGCAAGGGCTGTTGGATATGGAGTGATTAAGGCACTTTTAAGCAGTTGTGAGCTGGTGTGCATGGGTTTGAGTGATGGTAAGCAGTGTTTACTTTTGGTTACAGTTCCTTACACACTTGATTGCTTAACCTGTGTAGGCAGTGCTTACCTTGCACAAACAGGCTGTAACATGCCCACTGCTGCTTTAAAGGGCTTACTCCCGCTTACCCCCATGCTAATTTCTTTAAAAGAAAAGAAAAAAAATGGGTGATAAGAAAGTGGTGAAAAAGGGGCTCAAAGAGAGAAAGACAGTAGGCCAGGTAGCTAGGGATGTGCAGGAAGGGTGTAGGGAAGGTCCATGGTTGTCCATTTCTTCTGCAGCAAAGGCTGTGCATATGCAATAAATTCAGCAGAACATATAGACACTCACAACCCTGAGAGAGGGGTGAGTACAACAATAGTATATTGCGATGCCAATTAAAAACATCTACATGTGTCGATTGGATACATGTGAGTAATGGACAGCTATGTATGGGTCATGTTTTTTTTGCTGGAACAGATTGCCCTTATTTTCTTTTACTTTTAGGTGAGAGTGGGATGTTGGGCAAGGAGAGTAGGTATGATCAGGGAGGATAGGTTGGGTAGGATGACAGACAAGACAAACAAGACGCATACAGGGGAGGTATATGACACATGTGGGGGGAACACCTTGGACGGGGAGGGGTATTTGGAAGTTGCAAGCCCATGAGCCCACAAATGGATACAGTGGGACTGACATCCCCACCCATGGGCAGTGACTACTGCCCTTCACAGCCCAGAAGGTGGCTGTGCTGGGGGCTGTGTAGGAGGGGCAGGCTCACCCTCTAGTTGCACCACTCAGCCCTCAAGCTGACATAGGCGGTCTCGAATCTCCCTGTCGAGCTCCCTACGCACCACAGCCCGGACCGTACTATGGGTGACAGGTTCCAGTCCACTCCTGCTCCAGG
The DNA here is from genome assembly GCF_019279795.1 of Protopterus annectens. Taxonomy (NCBI): domain Eukaryota; kingdom Metazoa; phylum Chordata; order Ceratodontiformes; family Protopteridae; genus Protopterus; species Protopterus annectens. The sequence goes on from NC_056744.1 coordinate 232,917,222, forward strand.
GGGGGCTGAGCTCCATCCCCTGCGGTGGTTCCACCTGAAGGAGGTACAGGGACAATGGATGAGGAGGTCCCAGGCTGGGCCCCAGATGTGCTGGTGCTCGGTGCCATGGACAGCTGAGGTGGGACTGGTGGGTCTGCTGGGACTGGCCTTCCCATACGAGCTATGTTGCAGCATGTTTAAGGCACTTATGGGTTAGTAATAGTCAACAGCATTCACAATTAGTTATAACAGCATGCATAGGTATTCCTGTTACCAAGGGAACCAGATATAAAATAGTTGCAGAGCAGGCAGAACACATGCATATATGGGTAAACAGTGGCCATTACAACAACATGCAGGCTTCATTGATGGCAACAGGACACCACTATGGGGGTATTTTAATGTGGCACATGCATAGAAACAGATGTGAATATTTATAAACCAATAGGACATATGTCCCAACAAAGGTTAGAAGTGTAGACATACCAAAATGAGTTGTGTAAATCAGTTAGTTTTGCACATATGGTAGGGATGAGAGAGAGAGTTCAATTAACAACTAATAAATCCTTGTAGTTTACACAACATTCATAGTCACTGCAGTGGTCTGTCCCTTACAAGTATTATTATACTACCCAATGGTGTTATATTGTACAATGGTATGTTTGTAGATTATTATGTATGGGATCTGTGTCTTACGTACAGGCTTGACAAGATGCAGGTGTAATGCAACATGTTTTGAGACTGCTGACTGCTGTCATACACTTTGGGTGAGATGCTGGGATGACAGGTATGTTTGCATGTGCATTCTCTGACTATGTACAAGTCTGACTATCAGTTATATGAAATTTACAGCTGCCTACATTTCTTGAATCATCACACAAATTTGTCAGGGGAAGAGGGCAAAAGGCAGGTGATGTGGGCCATTTATTAGGACATACTGGGCAGATTGGAACAGTTGACTCGGAAGACTGGAACAGTTGAGGGGTATGAATATGCATACCAGTTTCTATTTGAGCATTCTAGCATAATCTGTACAGTTGTTAAGTATAAAGATGAATACAGCTTTCTCTCTGAACATTCTAACAAACTGTGTGCAGTTGTGTGGAATGAATATACATGCAACTCACTGGTGCTCCTGGTATCCAAAGCCCTGCTGTGTGTGACAAAAGCATTACAGTTAAGATCACTGTACACTATGCTATCAGGCAATTGTTGTGAGGCTTTGCAATGTATTTAGTCTAATATGACTGACCAGTTTGCCCTTCCAGAAATTGTTATACAGCACTTCATACACATTTTATCTGCTTACAACAGTACTATTTAATAACTGCAACAGTACAACAACATATGACTGCAGAGTAAACAGAAGCAATGCAGGAGTTACACATTTATTCACAGCATATTACACAAATTTGTATACTGGTACAACACTTTCTGAGGCTCTTACATTTATTTGTTAAGACAGTACATGCAGGCTATTTACTAACTTGCCTCGCAATGCATCCCTTGCAGCCTAGTATCATAGGCTTGCTGGTTCGCAGCATGCTCATCTGCAGCTGTCAGAGAAGTACAGTGTTATTTAGCCATACCTATCCATAGTATACACAAGCTAGGCAATTATTAACTACATAGTGGAAGGAGTACATACTCAGTTCTGGGGCATTATGCATCTGCCTTGATTCCTGGATCCACTGTTCCAAGATATCCCCCCTCCTACACTTCAGGTCTGCATGGTGGTGTTTGACCTGCTCACTAGTCTGGAAGATACCTGTGGCACTAGTGAGGTCAGGGGCAAGACAATCCCAAGCCTCCGTTTTGTACTGCAAGCCCTGGTACTGGGCCTGCAGTAGTCTCTGGTCATGGTGCTATACCAAGAGCCATACCATGAATTTGGACTTCTGTGTGCCCCAGCACTGTGCTCTAAAGTGAGTGCCTTCTCCCACTCCAGCCATTTTGCCCTCAGGTGGATGCTACAACCAGTTATGAGTTGTATTCCCACCTCTTCGGTTTAAGTAGGGCTGGATTCCCACACTTTTCCGTAATTGTCCGGTTTCAAAAAGGCTAAGCTATGTCTTATTCATTACAAGTTATATATGTGTCTGGTATCTGTCATTCATTTGTACATACACTGTATGGGGTCCTAGGGACTTCATAACTTTATTACAGTGACATTTCAACTCTATGTTTACTGCAGTACTCCAATTCACATATTTATGGTATGTGGCAGGCTTTAGAACATTACACTGTGCATAGATTCAGTTCACATGTTTGATTTGATTTCCCTGTGGTGAGGATTAGTTTGCTGATGCCCCCTTTATATGTATTGCTATCATGGTGTAGTGGTTAACTACTGTGACTGTGATGTACAGGGTCCAGAATTCTAGCCTTGCAGAGGCTGTTTATTTTGTTGCTGGCCAGAATATGAGCTGTTGCGTACAGAGTGATTAAGGCACTTTAAAGCAGTTGTGAGTTGATGTGTGCGGGTTTGCATGATGCTAAGCAATGCTAACCTCCTGTTACAGTTTCTTACACTCAGTTAGCCTCTGCATTGCTTCGCCAGTCTGATACTTGCATGCCGGTGGCAAAACAAGGTTACACCCGCTTGCTCCCGCACTTGCAAATGCACTGCATTTGGTGTTTCATCTGACACTCACACCCCTCGGTGGGGGTGAGGACTACAATAATACCTTCTGAGGCCTATTACATCGGCTTACATGCCTACAGTGGAGTGTTGTGACCATGTGTTCATAGATGTTGTGTAGTGGGTTATGCAACGACACATATTCATACCATACTTAGCCATTAAAACTGGACAGTGCTGTGGTGGGACCCATATTGGGAATGGCTGCCCATTAGGTGTAAGCATGCCGGTCGACAGTACAGAATCCGTGGCCTGTCCAGAGTTTACTTCATACTATTGGTGTGTTCCTCTTGCAATCTGCACCTGTCTGGCAAATACCTGGGAACTGATACCATTAAATACAGACAAGTAATTGGGCTTAGGACCCCACATCTTTCAGCCGGGTCATGCTAATGCATACCTATTATTCTATCAGCTTTCTAAGGTTGTAAGTGGAATATGTGCTTTCTGTCCCTATTTATTCCCCCAATGGTTTATGTTCTGTCCAGTGGTTTTGCTTTTAGGGGTTGGAGGTATGGGCGTAAGCTCTGCACATTTTGGAATATTACTTACATCCCTGGGGTGGTCCTAATACAACTGCGCCAGCCAACACCTGCACACCTAGGCAAATAATTGCATACCCATAGTTCCCCCACTTTCCCCTCCTTTATAGCACTCATCCTTCCTATGGGTGTGGGTGGGATCTAACCACACCACTACACATTGCCCACTCACCACATTTCAGGACCCATGTCGTACATTGTGTCGACCCATGGGTTATCAGGCTTGCACAACCTACTGGTTGGTGCACATCTGCAGCCTGGTTTGATGAATCATTACAGAGACTGACTCCGATGATCTGTAATTTTTGGGGTGTCCCACAAGGGACATTGATGTCTTTGTTTCAAGATTAGACTTGGCAGGTCTCTCCCACTGGTAGTATCCTGCTTATGGTCTGGGAAGCAGTGGTGTGTTTACTTGTATCGTGTGTTTGTATGTTTCACCTGTCTAGGTGGCTGTGGTTGATGCTGCGTTTTACATGTTTGTTAATTGGACCACTCACCCCCATTTGCACGGCCTGTGAACATATGTACTTTGTAACTGCTGTATCATATCCTAGCTGCCCAGTCTCCACTTCACGAGACCCATGTCGTACATTGTCTCGACCCATGGTGTCATCAGGCTTTCTCCCCCTTGTATTCTGGGTATGTACACAATCCAGCCAGAATGGTCATCGTATCGGCTTCCTTTGGTTATATGTCAGTTTTTGGGTCATCCCGCAAGGGACGCTCCTGTCTGTTCCAAGATTAGATTTCACAGGTGCACTCTGCCCCCCCCCCAGTTTTATCCTGCATGTGGTCTGGGGAGCAGTGGACTATTTACATTGTTTGTGGGTTTGTGTGTATGTTTCTTCTGTCCAGCTGGGGGGGGGGTCATGCTATGTGTTACATGTTTCTGCTTGGGCCCCTCACTTCCATTGTCATTCTTGTGTGCTGTTTCCTATCATAGCTGTATATCTGTGTATATCTACACACACACACACACACATATATATATATATATATATATATATATATATATATATATGTATATATGTCTGCAACTCTATATATATATATATATATATATATATATATATATATATATATATATATATATGTATATATCTGTAAGGCAATGCATACCCCACACAAATGCACTTAAACATGCTTACTGGTGCTTATATATGCTTATTACTGCTTATTTATGCTTAAGCCTGCTTATAATGGCTTATTCTTTATGACACTGACAATTCGCTCCAGTTCACTTTTAATTGTTAAAATAAGAAAAATATTATAAAACAGCCACCAAGGACTAAACATAGGTCTTCACTATTTTAATAAAACACAGAAGTGCTTTCACCAGGAATAAACTGCTGGCCAGCAGTTTATACCTGATGAAAGCGCTTAGTTATTTGATTCTGTGTTTTATTAAAATAGTGAAGATCTACATTTAGTCCTTGGTAGCTGTTTTATTATTTTTTTCTTATTTTAAGTGTTGAGTGGTGGTTTATCCATTTGGATTTCTTTGTTTTTTTTTTCACTTTTAATGGTTATTATGCAGGTTATACAGCAGACAGATGTCAAAATATGTTCATATACAGATTATCAATGGAAAATGGTATGCGCTGCAGTGGGATTTGGAACGGGAATATCTGTTCGTTAGGCGGATGCTCTAATCACTACTCTATTGCTGTGCTGCTTCATTTGCATATATACCCATATACCCATGGATCCTGGTTCCCCAAACACCCACCCCAACACTTCACTTACACAGCCATCATCCATTCTCCAGTTGGATACACGGTGTATCCACACCACTACACATTGGCCACTCCCCACTCCTGTAGACCCATCCCATGGGTTGACTCACTTCACGTATCCTCAGACATCCCAAACTTTTAGTCCACACACATTGGTGAAATGAGTGACCAATAGAACACTATTCACACTTTTTGGGTTGTCCCACCTGGGACACACGTCTTTATTTCAAGATTAGATTCTATACTTCATTACATCATTACTCCCGTTAACAAGACACTACAATAAATTAATAACTATGACTATGTGGTAACGCACACGTTTCACCTGAGAGCTGATAATGTATGAGTTCGGCGAAATTATATTACAAATAGGACCAGTTTAGTGATTGGCATTGCCATAGCGGGCAGATCACAGGAATGATTACATGTGTGAGAAAGTCCTCACATTTAATTTTTGAGAACAGCACAGACTTTGGACAATGTACACACTTCTGTATTTTTGCAGATTCGTCCCTTCCCTCTTATGCACAAGCTATTATGCTATCTACTGTCGAGGTTTGTAGGGGCACTTTTATGTTATGTATGTCTGCAAAAGGAATGAATGTGTTACAGGGAATGTACTTCTACATATAGATGTATGCTTGCATGTATGCATATATACTTATAACAAACTCACTGACCTCCACGAGGTGGTCCAGTTAGAACCAGGCCATCCAACCCTGACACGCCTGGATCCATAATTTCATACCCATGGTTCCTCCACCCCACCCGAGTTCGACATACACGCAAACCATCCATTCTCCGGTTGCTATCACAGCCATGACATACCTCCACACATTGCCCTCTCCTCAGTGTTAGGGACCATACACATATGTTGCCCCAACCCATGTATCATCAGACTCTCTCACCATTTAGTCCTTGAACATACTTGCCCTTGCTTGTGTAATGGTTGGAGGTCTAACCATCCTAGCTATCTTTGGGTAGTACCACCAGGGACTACCCTGTGATTGTTTGCAAAATAGACTTAGCAGATCGACAATGTTATTCCCACTGGTAGTATCCTACCCATGGTGTGAGCAGCAGTGCTTTGCTCACCCCTACCCAACTTGATATGACATACGCTGACAGCACTAAATAATACTGGAGTTGCTGTTAATTCCCTTCTCATTCTTTTTGTATGTATTATATATCTGTACATACACATGCACATACATCTACATAATTATATGCATTTCCTATGCTGGGCACTGCTTACATCCATGCAAATGCACTCAGACTTGCTTACTGGTACTTATATATGTTTACAACTGCTTATTTGTGCTTACACCTGCTTACTAGTGCCTTATTCATTATGACACTACCACTTTGTTTGAATGACATTAGTTAAATATTTCATGCGGTTCTCCAGTTCACACTTACATGTTATTATGTAGGTTATACAGCAAAATGATGTATAAATATGTTCATATACACATTCCACATGGAAAATGATATGTACGTGAATGCTTGTTCATTAGGTGGATGCTCTACCACTACACTATTGACTTTAACGTTGATTCCGCATATTCTTTTCTAGTTGGATGATTTTGATGTGTAAGCTATGCTAAGCAGGGGGCAGCAATGCGCAAACATGCTGCGCTTCCCTTACACTTTCAATAATGAAGCAATACAAATGTAAAATAGGGACATGGGGGGAAGCTAATTCTGATAGTTCTAGGGACGGGGCTCAACATTCCACTACGTGCTTGTGTGTTTACTACTTTGATTTTATTTCAGTGTTTATGGACCCTCTTGTATTCTTAGCCTACATTTCAGTATCCATGGACACTGACTTAATCGCTTACTATTAGAGGCGGGCTCTAATAGTAAGCATAGTAGGTTGTGCAACTGTGGGGGCATGTTTACGCCTACATAGAGCACTTCAACATGCCCCCTGCACTCGCACACATTTCCTGTGCATGCCGTGGGTGCAGCAGCACACCCTCATAAATATTCATATGGCGCTGCTGCACCATCTGTAAGGAGGATGCTTGGTGCAAGGCTAAAACCGTCCTTGCGCCAAGCTTCATGAATCCCGGGGTATGTTTAAAGATAAAGATAGTATGCAAGTGCAGGGGTTAAATGTATATAAGAAAACCAGTAGTTATTTACCAGTTCTTAGTCCTTTAGTGAGTGCTTTCGAGAAAATGTGTATTGAAAACATATATAGATTAAATATGGGGAAAGATAATATGCATGCTAGGAAATGTTATAATTTGACCAAAAATGAAAATGAAGCATTGTTGCAAAGCAATGTGAATATTGTGATAAGGCCTGTGGACAAAGGAGGGCCTATTGTTGTGACAGACTGAGTGTGGTATGAGAGGGTAATGTTGAATATGCTTAATAATGATGATTTTTATTTGAAAATGAACCTTAACATGGCACCTCGGCTAGTAGAGAAGGTGACTGCGTCTCTCAATGGTATGCTCCATAGGGGACTGATTGATAAAGATCTATTGAAGTACCTTACAGTGTTGCATCCTACCACACCCAATATACAAGGGTTAACCAAAGTACACAAAGATGTTGTCAATCCTCCCATGAGGCCGATAGTGTGAGAGAACTGGTGCACGGAACCTGTATCTATATACATTGAGAAATGTTTAAGGCCCATTTTGAATAATCTGAAACATGTTCTCAGGGATACTGAACATTTACTGAGGGACCTGTATAGCTTTAGAGTAAGTGTTGCTAATAAGTGTCTTCTATTGGTCACATTAGATGTGGTTTCCTTTTTTACAGTGATTCCCAATAAGTGCGGAACTAATAGCATTACACAGTTTTTGAAAAAAAATTTTGATTTAGATGAAGCAATGATTATGCAAATTATTCAATTATTGACCCTAGTACTAGAAAATAATGTGTCTTTATTTGGAGATCAAGTGTTCTGGCAGCGTAATGGTGTATCTATGGGCACATCTTGTGTCAATAGCTATGCCAACTCTATCATGGTCATGTGGGAATGGCAGTATTTACTGCATGGCCCTTATCATCAGAGCATATTATTCATGAGAAAATTTGTTGATTATATCTTTATTATTTGGGAGGGGACAGAGGAAAGAATTTCACAGGTTCATTGATATAACTACTCCTTTTTTAAGGTTTGCTCTACTTACTCTAGAATGAAGACAAATTTTCCGGATATTACCATCAATGTAGATGATGATTTTAGTATATACACATGTCTACATAGGAAGGATTGTCATGTTAATCATCTTTTAAGTAAAGGAAGCATGCATCACCCACACATTTTCAAAAATGTTTTACGTAATCAAGTTTTTAGGGCATCTCAGCTTAATGTAAGAGATGTGGATTTTTTAAAACAAGCAGAAGTCACCAGGGATGAGTTGAAGGAAAGGGGTTACAAAGAGATGGATATTAAAAATCATGTAAAGGATATTATGAGTCTGAGAAGTACTAGGGCTAACCCATACTTCTCAGAATGTTGGGACGTTAGTAACAGAAAAGAGCAGAAAGGTGACCAGAGTGGTTTTAATGTTAAGGTACCTCTGTGTAATTCTACTAATGTGAATTCCTATATGGATATCATAAGCAAACACTGGAGGATATTTAAAACAGATAAGTAAGTCATGAAGTTAATAGGCAGTAAGCACAGGTTTTTGTTTAGAAACATGAAGGCACTAAAAAGAAGACTTTTTGGACCTAGAAATGTATGTATGAGTTCAGATGGAACAGGGACAAAACCATGTGGGAAATGTCACAGTTATGGCTATATAGATAGTAACACGCTGTTTATACATCCTGATCAGAATAAGACCTATGTGTTCAAAGTTCAGGCTACTTGTGAGAGTTGACATATTGTTTACTTGGCACACTGTTTAGAATGTCGGAGGTTCTATGCCAGTAAAACCGACAGAACTTTAAAGGAAAGGATATGTGAACATATCTATCATATTGAGAAGAATAATAGGCTTAATGCACTTGCCAAACACATAAATAGCACTAACTCAGCACACACGTTTAAGTTCATGGTCATTGCTAGGATTTATGAAAATTTAATGGCTGGAGATGTCTGTAATAGGACAGAAGAGTTGGAGGCCAGCTGGATAGTCAGACTTAGATCAGACGTAGGGCATGGCTTAAATCAGCATGTACCCTTAAGGCCGAAACTGAAGTCCAGACCCCTTTGGAGATAGCTTGTTTATTTTATTATTTTTACTTGTCATTTTTCATCTTTTTAGGAGTACTTTTGTTTTTAAAGGTCATTTTGGCTATTTTGATGCGTGAGTAGGTATATGTGTTTAGGTATTTTATGATGTGTTATTAAAGAATGCTCATGTGATTTTTTTTACTATGGAATCATGTTACTTATTGGATATTTAAAGGTTTCATCTATAATGAGATGGTATTGCACCCGAGGAAGCAGTTTGTGAAAGTGCTTGTGTCTTATTAAAGGATTTTATACTGAACCTGGAGCCTTGCCTGTATACGTATTTTGTTTCTGGATATTTTGTGCTTGCATTAGTTTGAATACAGGTACCTGGTGACTGGTGGCTGTTTTTTGTGCTTATTTATATCGAGGTGATATACTCAGTGCCTCTGTCCATCAGAGACATAGGTGGCAGACCAGGGGGTGAATTTTATTACCTTTCCATAGGTCCAAGTTGCGCTTAAATAAGGTTAGGAAGGAATTCTACTTCACATGGATGGGGAGCCTATTCCAGAGAATGGAAATTCTCTGATAAACATATCTGTCTCTCCAACATGTTCTGTTTATATTGCAAGCAAAATGTAGGCCTTTTCATCTTGTAGTTCTGATGTTATTTGCTTTGCAGTTATTCAAAAGGATCTTCAAAACCGGGTCAAGGGATGTCATGAACACAAGCAAAGATCACCTCTCAGAAGTCTGTACGAAACTGAATAAGAGACAGGGCTTGCAGGCAGTCAACATTGGACATTGTATTTGCTGCCTGCATTCCTTTTGTAAGGAATCTTTGTGGACATTGCAGTTGCTGCCTGTGTCTGGTCAGGTACATAATGAAGGTGGGATTATGCTCAACGATGGATCTGATGAGAGGTGAGTACAGCGGTACAATGACCCAATGACCCTTCTATACCTGGATACCATACCCTTACTTATAACTTGAGCAACATAGAAGGATTTTCTTGCTACCTTGGGCACATGTTGGTTCATAGGTTCATAGGTTCATAGGTTCATACTAGGCTATCTGCCCTAGGGCATTTATAAGCCTAGCCAGAATGTGTTTGGCTTTCGCCACCCATTTTAAATTAATTTTGCTATGCCATTTTTTGAGGTTAGTATACTGTGCCTCTGTCTAACAGTGACACAGAAGTGATACCCGGGGTAAACCTATGATCTCCCATCCACTCATCAAGATTCCTCTTGAAGAGAGTCAATGAGGGACTCTGCCTAACCTGGACTGGGATTTTATTCCAGAGTGAAGGGAGCCTCTGGGTTATGAATCTGTCCCTCCAGCATGTCCTATTTATTTCGGTGCTGAGGTTCAAGTCTCTCGAAAGTGTAGCTTGATGGGATTTGGATTTTCTGAGGTGCAGCATGTCCATTAATTCTGGGTTGGACATGGCTTTATACGTCAGGCACAGATCGCCTCTGAACAGGCGGTATGCCACTGAGTAGAGCTGGAGTTTCTTTAACTGGGCAGCATATGGCATCTGTTTGAGCCCTTTGATCCTCTTGGTGAGGTACTTTTGGGGTCTTTCCAGTTGCTGCAGGTGTCTGGTAAGGTACATCCCAAAAGGGGCATTGTACTCAATTATGGGCCTGATGAGGGATGAGTAAAGAGGCACGATGACCTCCCCTGATCTAGATGTGAATCCCTTCATGATTAGGTGGGCTATATAAAATGTTTTTCTAACCACTTTGGCCACGTGGTTGTCAAATGAGAGATTTCTATCAACTTGGGTCCCCGGGTCCCTAATTACTTCTTCTGTACTTAATGGATTGCCACATATGTGGTAATTTGTGGGCACTTTGTTTTTGCCAAAGGGGATGACTATACACTTTTTGGCATTTAGCTTGAGGCCATGGCTCTGGCACCAGTTGTCTGTTTCTATGAGGCCCTTTTGGAGGATGCTTGTGTCGGCTGGAGAGTCGATTATGGCACCCAGTTTGCAGTCATCTGTGAACTCGGTCAGCCACAGTCCTTCCGTGTTTGCCTGTACCTCCGAGAAATATATACCAAACAAGAGAGGTCCCAGGATTGAGCCTTGTGGGACGCCATTTGTAACTGGTTTGGAGTCTGACATAGCTCCAGCAATTCTAACCATGTGGGTTCTGTCCTTGAGCCAGTTTGCAACCCATCTAGTGACATAGGGGTTTATATTTAAGCTAGTGAGCTTATCTATAATGCCCGAGTGGGGTATTGTATCGAAGGCTTTTGCGAGGTCCAGGTAGGCTGTGTGGACCACCTTCCCCTCGTCAATGGCCTTGGTGACTGTTTCAAAGAAATCAACCAGGTTTAAGAGGCAGGATCTGCCCTTAACAAAGCTGAACTGGGTAGGATCCAGTGTCTGTAGGTCCCCAATATCTTTATTTATGAGGTCCATGATGATCCTTTCCATAGCTTTGCAGACCAAGCTAGTCAGGCTTATGGGGCAATAGTTTCCAGGATCCGTTGAGGCACCACCTTTGTGGAGAGGGACCACAGTTGCTGTACGCCACTCTTTGGGTACATATCCTGTAGTAAGGCTGAGATTGAACAGTAGTTTTATGTTTGGGTTTAGCTCTTCTTGGAGTTCATGTAGGATGCAGCCTGGGACACAGTTTGGTCCCATTGATGCTGTGTTTTTTGCTTTGGAGAGGGCGGCTCTTACCTGAGCATCTGAGATGTCAGGGGGGCAGCACTCTGCTGGGATAGATATTTGCCCTTTGGTGGGGGTTTGCGCTGAACCTGTCAGCTAGGATGTTGGCAATGTCTGTGGGTTTGGTGTATTTTTTGTCATTTTGGACTAATTCTGAGCATATCTGGGAATTACCACCCAGGTTCCTAACATAACTAAAGAAAGCCTTGTGATTATCCTTAGTGTCCTGTGCAATTTTTCTCTCGAAGCTGGCCTTAGACGATTTTATGAGTGCCCGTAGTTTTTTGCTAATACTGATCAGAGATGCCTTCCCTTTTTGGAATTTTGCTCTATCATTTAGTATCTTCCTCCTTCTATTGTATAGTTTGTTTATGGCTGGGGTCCACCAGACAGGACGTCTGCCTTTGGAGGATTGGGTCTTGGTTTTATTTGGGATCGCATGATCCATGCATTCCTGAAGGTGTTCATAGAATAGGTTGAAGACTAAGTTACTATCTACATGAATTCCCAGAGCTCTGTCTAGTGAATCAACTTTTAGGGATGTTTTATAGATGATGTAGTAGCCCTGGATGAATTCCTAAAAGGTTTTAAAATGCATTTCTTGGAACTGAGTTTTAAGGCACAACTTTGGCACCAAACATTTTTTCTAAGTTAGACCTTTCTGAAGGGTGTTCTCCTCTTGGGAGTATGCAGTGACTGCTCCTAGTTTGCAATCATCTGTGAACTTGGTCAACCAGAGACCTTTGACATTTTCTTTGACCACTGAGAAGTAGATGCTGAAGAGGCGCAGGCCTAAGACAGAGCCCTGAGGAACTCTACTCATGATCAGCCTCTTTGTGGCGGTGGCTTTACTGATCCTAACCTCTTGGGGCCTATGCCTTAGTCCAACATTCATTCTATTTCTTGTATATCTCCTCTATAATCCAATTTATAGTAACTTATGTTAAAATGTATGTATTTCTTTTCTTGAATGTAAAAATGTGTCTTTATTTTCATACACCTATGGAATCATAATGTGTAAATAATTCTTTTTAACTTGAATGTAAATTAATACTGCTTGTGTTATTGTATACTGTACTGGAACTTTTTTCCCCAGGCCTCCACTGAAAAAGGGCTCTCCAGCTCAGTCTGACTAACCCGGTCAACAAATGTAAAATAAAATAAATAAATATATCTCCGGGCTTGGTGAATGTGGCACCATTAACCACCCGTTCAGCAAAATTGCTGTGTGCAGCTGTTTCTGACATAGCTGAAGAAGGTCTTATGGTTATCTTTCACCTGGGAGGCTTTCTTAACCTCAAGTCAGCTTTGTTTAACCTAATTAACCCTCTTAGTTGCCTGTTTAGTTTGATGAGTGAGTTTTTTTATATCTGTGTGAATCACCCTATCTGATTTTTGCCATAATTTTTCCCTTTGTAATATATCTTGTTTAATTTGGGATGCCACCTGGGTGGTTTGTTTCCAAGCTAGTTCTGTGCTTACTTCTGGTAGGTACAGCAGCCTGTATGGAGCTACTGACATGAGTTCACAGAGTTTCTGAGAGCAATTCATCATAGGTTGCTCTGTTCTCGGGGTTTGAAGGTCATTGAATTTTGATAGACTACTACTTAATAAAAAGTAGTTTGCTGTGAATAGTTTACTATGGTTATGAAGCTGATTTTGATTTTAAAGGTGACAACTTTATGGTCACACCTTGCCTAGGATGAGATATTGAGGGTGGGTGCAGTGTCCTTTGTTATTTGTGAGCATGAGGTCCTGTAGGCAGGAGCCTCTACTGAGTGTATTAACTATCTGGTCAAGGGTGTTTGCATTCACAGAGTCCAGAAATCTTTGTGCCTGTTGATTTGAGGAAGTATAATATTTGCAGTCTATACATGGTAATTAAATTCTCCCATGAGTAGAATGTTAGGTTGAATAGTAAGTGTCACAAGTAGGCCCAGGAGTTTGCCTATGGTGATCTGTACATTTAGAAACTCCAGCAGAATATCCTGTATGACTGCCCTAGAGGTATGCTTGTTATCTTTTTTACATTAAACACCTCCACCTTTAGCCCTTGTCTGTGCAGCTATTGTTCTAAAAGTGTGGAAGGCACTGAAACATTGAACTGCAGGGGTACTCTCTGCTCCTTTAAAACATGCCTATAACTACACAGATGTCTATATTCTTGAGTGTGAGGAAGGCTTGAAGGTAATGTTCATAGGTTCATAGGTTCATAGGTGTGTACTAGGCTAACGGCCCTGGAGCCTATATAAGCCTAGCACAAGAATATTTCCTGGCATCATGCTGCCCAAAGTTAGTTCCCAGTGCCCCTGTTCAGCAAGACCACTGAAGTGATCCCCAGGGTGAACTTCCTATTGCCCACCCACTCATCAAGATTTCTCTTAAAGTGGGCCAGTGAAGTGCTCTGCTTGACTTGAATGGGAAGTTTGTTTCAGAGTATGGGAAGTCTCTGGGTTAGGAACCTGTCCCTCCAGCATGTTCTGTTTATTGTGGTAATGAGGTTAAGGTCCCTGGAGCGTGTGGCACAGAGGGATTGGGATTTCTTTAGGTGTAGCATATCTAGCAGCTCTGGGTCAGACATGGCTTTGTAGGTCAAGCAGAGATAGCCTCTAAGTAGGCGATAAGAGACAGAGTATAGCTGGAGTTTTTTGTGTCTGTCCTTATAGGGCATGTATCTAAGGCCTAAGATCCTCTTAGTGAGGTATTTTTGCAGCCTTTCTAGTTATTGTAGATGTCTAGTGAGGTACATATCAAATAGGGCATTGTATTCTATAATAGGTCTAATGAGGGATAAGTAGAGAGGGATTATGACCTCTTTCTTCTTGGATGAGAAACCTTTTGTAATGAGATGTACCACATAGAAGACCTTTCTGACTACAGTGGAAATGTGGTTATCAAAGGAGAGGTTGCTGTCAACCTGCGTCCCCAGGTCTCTTATCACACCTTCAATGTTTAGTGGACTACTGCCTATGTGGTAGTTCATAGGCACTGAATTTTTCCCAAAGGGAATGACAATGCACTTTTTGGCATTGAGCTTAAGGCCATGGTTCTGGCACCAGCCATTGGTGTCAGCGAAGCCTTTTTATAGAATGTCTACATCAAGTTGGAGAATCAATAATGGCTCCCAGTTTGCAATCATCTGCGAACCTGGTCAGCCAGAGTCCCTTTGTGTTGACTTGAACCTCAGAGAAGTAGATGCCAAACAGGAGAAGACCTAGAACCGATCCCTGTGGGACACCACTTGTAACTGTTTGGTAGTAAGATTTGGAGTCTATTTTCACAATGTGAGTTCTGTCAGAGAGCCATTTGGCAACCCATCTTATTACATAGGGTTTATGCCTAGTTTAGTGAGTCTAACTATGATTCCTTAGTGAGGGATGGTGTTGAAGGCCTTGGCAAGATCTAGGTAGGCTGTGTGAACTATCTTGTCCTTATCCACAGCTCTGCTGACAGACTTGAAGAAGTCTATCAGGTTCATAGGTTCCTAGCTAGGTAGTAGGCTATCTGCCTGAAGGCATTTATAAGCCTAGCCAGAATGTGTTGGCTTTTGCCGCTCCCTTAGATTAGTTCCCTGTGCCTCTGTCCAGCAGAGCCACTGCAGTGATCCCCAGAGTAAACTTTCTGTTTCCCATCTACTCATCAAGGTTTCTGTTGAAGAGTGCTAGTGAAGAGCTCTGCCTAATGTAGATTGGAATCTTGTTCCTAAGCATGGGAAGTCTCTGGGACAGGAATGTATCCCTCCAGTACATCCTATTTGTTGTTGTGGTGAGGTTTAGACCCCTAGAGCATGTGGCTTGAGGGGATAAGGTTTTCTTTAGGTGGAACGTGTCCATCAATTCTGGGTTGGACATGGCCTGGTATGTGAGGCAGAGATCACCTCTGAGCAGGCGGTATGCAACCGAGTACAGCTGGAGTTTCTTCAGTTGGGCTGCATAGGGCATCTGTTTGAGGCCAGTAATCTTCTTGGTGAGGCACTTCTGTGGTCTTTCCTGCTGTTGCAGGTGTCTTGTAAGATACATCCCAAATGGGGCATTGTACTCTAAGATGGGTCTGATGAGTGATGAGTAGAGGGGCACAATGACCGCTTTTGATCTGGATGCAAACCCTTTTGTGATTAGGTGGGCCACATAGAAGGATTTTGTAACCACTTTTGCAATGCGATTATCAAAGGAGAGATTACTGTCTACTTGGGTCCCCAGATCCCTTATTACATTTTCCGTGTTTAGGGGACTACCACCTATGTGGAAGTTTGTAGGTACTTTGTTATTTCCAAAGGGAATAACTATGCCCTTTTTGGCATTTAGCTTGAGGCCATGATTTTGACACCAGGTATCCAACTCAGTGAGATCCTTTTGGAGGATGTCTGTGTCAGCCGGTGAGTCAGTTATATCCCCTAGTTTGCAGTCATCTGCGAACTTGGTCAGCCATAGTCCTCCTGTGCTTGTCAGTACCTCTGAGAAGTATATGCCAAACAGGAGGGGTCCTAGGACTGAGCCCTGTGGAAAGCCACGTGTAACCAGTTTAGAGTCAGACCTAGCTCCTGCAACTCTCACAATGTGGGTTCTGTCTGTGAGCTAATTGGCAACCCATCTTGTGACATAGGGGTTTATGTTAAGGCTGGTGAGCTTGTCTATAATACCAGAATGGGGAATGGTGTCAAACGCCTTTGCGCGGTCTAGGTAGGCTGTGTGCACCACCTTTCCCTCGTCTATAGCCTTGGTAACTGTCTCAAAGAAGTCTACCAGGTTTAGGAGACATGATCTGCCCTTAACAAAGCCAAACTGAGTAGGGTCCAGTGTTTCGAGGTTTCCAATGTCTCTGTTAATGAGTTCCATGATGATGCTCTCCATAGCCTTGCAGAACAAGCTAGTCAAGCTTATAGGGTGATAGTTCCTGGTGTCTGCTGTGGCTCCACCTTTGTGGAGTGGAATAACCGTTATTGTGCACCACTCTATGAGTACATAGCCTGTGGAGAGGCTGAGTTTGAACAGTGTGTTTAGGCGAGGGGTTAGTTCATCTTTGAGCTCATGTAGGACGCAGCCTGGGACACTGTCCGGTCCTATTGATGCTGTGTTTTTGGCTTTGGAGAGGGCTATTTCAGCCTGAATGTCTGTGATTTCAGGGGCTCTACATTCTTCTGGTATGGTTATGGGCCTTTTTGGGGGTGAGAGGGGGGTGAAGTTTGCACTGAACCTGCCAGCCAGGATGTTGGCAATATCAGTTGGTTCAGTGTATTTTGTGCCATTCTGCACTAACTCCGAGAAGATCTGAACATTGCCACTTAGATTCTTGACAGAGCTAAAGAATGCCTTGTGGTTATCTTTGGCGTCCTTAGCAAGTGTTCTTTCAAAGCTCGCCTTGGACAATTTTATGAGGGATCGTAGTTTCTTGCTGATACTGATCAAGGATGTCTTCCCTTCTTGGGACTTTACTCTTTTCTGTACTAGTTTCCTCCTTCTATCGTATAGCTTGTTTATGGCAGGGGTTCAGCAGACTGGTTTCCTTTTCTTGGAGGAGTGAGTCTTGGTTTTGCTTGGGATAGCACGATCCATGCATTCTTGTAGGTGCCCGTAGAATGCATTAGTAAAGGATTTTGCAGCTTGGACAGCATTATCCTTTAGCATGGGGGCTTTGAAACTTTCCACCTCCTTCTTAAGTAATGTGAAATTTTCTTTTGAAAAGTTTTTCACGGTGGTTTCCTTGTCCGAGGTTGGGGGCAGAATATGGATATCCAAAGTGATTTGTTTATGGTCAGCTGTAACCAGCAAGGGGTTGACCTCCGGTGTGGAAAACCGGTCACCCATGTTGGTGATGACCAGGTCCAATATGTTGTCACCTCTGGTGGAAGTGTTGACCAGTTGTTCCAGGGTGTTTGAGTTTATACATTCTAGGAAATGTTGGGCAGGGTAAAACAAGTAGGAACTTAAAAAACATCTTAGAATTTGAACTCAAGTCATTTTGTAGAATAGAAGGCACCTACAAATGTGAGCGTTGCAATCTTTGCAAATACATAGCAACAGGACACAAACTGGAGATAGGTACCAGGAGATTTGATGTAAAAGGTAGATATAACTGTAATTCCAGATCTGTGGTTTATCTGGCAGCCTGTCAGGTCTGCCCAGCCTTTTATGTGGGAAAGACCGACAGGAGATTGAGGGAAAGAGTATATGAACACACTTACCACATCCGTAAAAAGACCCCTACAAATGCATTAGCTAGGCATTGCACCAAGAGCCCCACACACCATTTTCTTTTCAAAGTGATAGGTCAAGCTCCTGCTAGTATTAAAGGAGGCCCCCAACATCTATTATTAGAGATGCAGGAGCTTCTCTGGCAACTGCGACTGAATTCATATAACCCCCCAGGTTTAAATGAAGTAACCTCAATTGCATGTATTTTGAAGCTGAGAATCTTAATACGTTAGGAAAAATTTTTAACTTTATTTTAATACAGTTAAACACATTGTTCCCTAAGCACAACATTTATGAAGTTAGGAAACATACATATACATATACACTTTTTAACTTGTACTAAATTTGCAAGTGTGGTTATTAACTCATTTTATTTTTTAAAAAGAAAGATGACAGCGGACTGTTTTCTTAAATTTATGTATAGACTTGTATTCTGCTTTACATTTAGTGATGTCACGTAAAAAGTATGGTGATAGGCTTAATGCTTTTAATTAGAGCCAGCTGACTTGTATTTAAATGTAAGAAATGTTATGTTATTTGCCTGAGGAAGTCTACTACTGTGGAGACGAAAAGCTCTTTACTTTACTTCAATAAACCGAAATGTATGGTATGAGTTGTAGCCTGGTAGTGCTGGGGTGCTGTCTGGAGCCTTAAACCAGGTTTTTGTTACTGCACATATATCGATTTTCTCCATACTGAGGAGTGCCTCGAGTGCGTGCATTTTGAGGTTTAGACGTCTGGCATTGAGTAGTATTACCCTCAGATTTTTGTTACTTGTGCTACTTATGGTGGTGGGTTTGTCTTTTGAGCCTTGCCTAAAAAAGGCACTATGGGGGTGGCAAGAGCCTTGGCCAGTATTCGAAAGCCGAAGGGTGACAGGTGCAAGCCGTCTCTAGTGAAGCAGCATGGCTTGTCAAGCATGTCATCCCAGGCAGACAGACATTGGATCCCCTTTAAATGACACCAGAAACTTAGCCAATTGTTGAAATTGATAATTTTTTCTTTATACCATGGTATCATTCTTGGTGAGGGCAGGATGCTACTCAGGGTCAGGGTCATACCGGCCTGGGCTACATGATCAGAGAGCCCTTTCATGTCTCTTTTCATGTAATCTAAACAGCCTATACTCTATCTGAAAAGCTCAGCACTTGCTCCTAAAGCATTTTTATACAGGTAAAGCACTCTTAAACAAAAGTAAGTACTTCATTCACCAAAATTCTGTTCAGTACACATCTCCCTATAGGTCCTTTCTGACTCAGTTACACAGCAATCTTTTTCACTATTTCTAGCATGTCGAAGGGTCAGTTGCTGGCGTCCTCTCCTGTTCAGCTGGTGAATCTGGGAATCTTGAGGCAATGTTACAATTGCCTCATGTACACAGACAACCCTCTCCTCCTCCCAACAAATACAAATATATGCGAGAGATGCAACTATATAGCCAAACTGGAGGCTGAGCTCCCTCAATTCAGAACTGGCAAGACCAGTCAGGAGGAGAAGGTAACCACGCACACCACAAACCCAGTCTCACATAGAACTATCACAACAGCAAACCAAACACATAAACACACAAAAACATACTCGGAGGCGCTGATTAAAAATCTACCAAAACAACAGAGGCCTCCAAAGCAGACACCCAAGCAACCACCACCTCAAGACATAGCACATGCAACACATATTTCACAAAGTCAGTGTGCTAAACAGTCACAGCCCTTAAGGCCAAACAACATGCCGGACACACTTGTAATAGGTGACTCCATAGTCAGACACACTGACGTCCCGCTCACCAGACTGAACAAGGAAAAGGTCACAGTAAGCTGCCTGTCGGGAGCTAGAATCCGCCACATAACACAAGCATTCAGGTCACTCCACAGCAAGTACAAATATGACTCAGTCATTGTACATGCCGGTGCGAACGCCCTGAGACGTACCTCCCTGGACTACATGAAAAGAGACATAGAGGAGCTCTCTGATTATGTAGCCCAGGCTGGTATGACCCTGACCCTGAGCAGCATCTTACCCTCACCAAGAATGATGGCACAGTACAAAGACAAAATGATCAGTTTTAACAATTGGCTTAATTACTGGTGTCATTCTAAGGGGATCCAATGTCTGTCTGCTTGGGATGACATGCTTGACAAGCCCCGCTGCTTCGCAAGGGATGGCTTGCACCTGTCACCCCTGGGCTTCCGGATATTGGCCAAGGCTCTTGCCACCCCCATAGTGCCTTTTTTAGGCAAGGCTCAAATGACAAACCTACCTCCCTAGAAAACACAAGTGAAAAAAAACTAAGGGTAATGCTGCTCAATGCCAGAAGTCTAAACCTCAAGATACAAGCCCTCGAAGCCCTCCTTAGTATGGAGAACATTGATGTCTGTGCAGTGACTGAAACCTGGTTCAAGGCTCCTGAGAGCACCCCAGCACTATCAGGTTTTATCTCATATCATGCTTTCCGGCCCCAAAACTTGGACCGAACCACAAAAGGAGGGGGAGTATCCATTTTCATCAAATATACCCACACCTCCAGGTTAGTGGCAATGCACGAAGCATCGGAGACTATCCAGGTGCAACTAACCATAGGCAAAACTTCCTCACAGTTTGTAGCATGCTACAGACCACCCTCTCAAACTCAGGAACCCCACACAGCCTTCCTGAAGACACTGGAGAGTATGAATGTCTCTCCAAATACCATCATTTTGGGAGACTTCAACTACCCAAACATAGACTGGGAACATTACTCAAGCCCCAACACCCTAGCCCAAAGGTTCCTAGAATTCATAAACTCAAATGCAATGGAACAACTAGTCACCATTCCCACAAGAGGAGACAATATACTAGACCTGATTATCACAAACATGGGGACAAAATGCTCCACACCGGAAGTATATCCCTCTTTGGTAAGATCAGACCATAAATTAATCTCACTGGAAATCCACATCCCGCCCCACCCCTGCACAAAAGACCACAGTGAAGAACTTCTCAAAAGCAAACTTCACACTTCTTAAGACTGAAGTGGTATCCTTCAAGGCCCCTGGGCCAGTGGAAACCACAACCCACACCGCTGAATCCTTTTTAAATGCCTTCTATGGGCACCTTCAAGAATGCATGGATCATGCAATCCCAAATAAAACCAAGACCCATTCCCCCAAAGGCAGGTGCCCGGTCTGGTGGACCCCAGCCATAAACAAACTTTACAACAGGAGGAGGAAGCTACTACATGACAGAGCAAAATCCCTAAAAGGGAAGGCGTCTCTGATCAGTACTAGCAAAAAACTACGATCACTCATAAAATCATCCAAGGCCAACTTTGAGAGAAAAATCGCAAAAGACACAAAAGACAATCACAAGGCCTTCTTTAGCTATGTTAGAAACCTGGGTGGAAACTCCCAGATATGCTCAGAGTTAGTCCAAAATGACACAAAATACACTGAACCCACTGACATTGCCAACATTCTGGCAGACAGGTTCAGTGCAAATTTCTCCTCCCCCTCCCCCCCCGCCAAAGGAGAAAAAACTATCCCAGCAGAGTGTAGCCTCCCTAACATCTCAGATGCCCAGGTGAGCGCCGCCCTCTCTAAAGCTAAAAACTCAGCATCAATGGGACCGGATGGTGTCCCGGGCTGTGTGCTATATGAACTCCAAGAGGAACTAAACCCACACATAAGGCTGCTGTTTAATCTTAGCCTTACTACAGGATACGTACCCAAAGAGTGGCGTACGGCAACAGTGGTCCCACTTCACAATGGCGGTGCTTCTACGGACCCTGGAAATTACCGCCCCATAAGCTTGACGAGCCTGGTCTGCAAAGCTATGGAGAGGATCATTATGGAACTCATAAACAAAGACATTGGGGACCTACAGACATTGGATCCTACCCAATTTGGCTTTGTCAAGGGCAGATCCTGCCTTTTGAACTTGGTCAACTTTTTTGAAACAGTCACTAAGGCCATTGATGAGGGTAAGGCAGTTCACACAGCCTAACTTGACCTTGCAAAAGCCTTTGACACAATACCCCACTCGGGCATCATAGACAAACTCACCAGCTTAAATGTAAACCCATATGTCACAAGATGGGTTGCAAACTGGCTCAAGGACATAACCCACAGGGTCAGAGTTGCTGGAGCTATGTCAAACTCTAAGCCAGTCACAAGCGGTGTCCCACAGGGCTCAGTCCTGGGACCCCTCTTGTTCGGCATTTATTTTTCCGAGGTACAGGCAAACATAGGAGGATTGTGGCTGACAAAGTTCGCAGATGACTGCAAACTGGGCGCCATAATTGATACTCCAGCGGACACAAACATCCTTCAGAGAGGCCTCATAGAAACGGATAATTGGTGCCAGAGCCATGGCCTTAAGCTGAATGCCAAAAAATGTATAGTCATACCCTTTGGGAAAAACAAGGTACCGACAAATTACCACATAGGCGGTAATCCATTGGCACGGAAGAGGTAATCAGGGACCTAGGGACCCAGGTTGACAGTAACCTCTCATTTGACACTCACATTGCCAAAGTGGTTAGGAAGACCTTCTATATTGCCCACCTTATCATGAACGGTTTCACATCTAGATCAAGAGAGGTCATTGTGCCCCTGTACTCTTTTCTTATCAGGCCAATGATTGAGTACAATGCCCCATTTGGGATGTATCTCACCCGACACCTGCAGCAGTTAGAAATACCCCAAAAGTTCCTCACCAAGAGGATAAAGGGTCTTAAACATATGTCATATGCTGCCCGACTGGAAAAACTCCAGCTCTATTCAGTCGCATACCGCCTACTCAGAGGTAATCTGTGCCTGACGTACAAGGCCATGTCCAATCCTGAATTAATGGACATGCTCCACCTCAGAAAATCCAAATCCATCAGAGCCACGAGAACAAGTGACTTAAACCTCAACACAGAAATAAATAGGACGTGCTGGAGGGACAGATTCATAACCCAGAGGCTCCCTACACTCTGGAACAGAATCCCAGTCCGTATTAGGCAGAGCCCCTCACTGACTCTATTCAAGAGAAATCTTGACGAGTGGATGGGAGATCGTAGGTTTATCCCGGGGGTCATCTCTGTGTCACTACTAGACAGAGGCATAGTAAACTAAACCCTAAAAGGGCGTAGTATTCTCATCCTAAGGGGTGGTGTAAGCCACATACACTCTGGCTAGGCTTATAAATGCCTTAGGGCAGATAGCCTAGTATGAACCTATGAACCTATGAACCTATGTAGTCCAGGGAGGTACGGCTCAGGTCAATCACACCAATATGGACAATGACAGAGTTGTATTTGTACTTGTTCTGGAGTGACCTGAGTGCTTGTGTTATGTGGCGGATCCTGGCACCTGACAGGCAGCTAACAGTAACCTTCTCCTTATTCAGCCTAGTGAGTGGGACGTCAGTGCGCCTGACTATAGAGTCACCTATTACTAGTATGTTGGATATGTTATTTTGCCTTGAGGGCTATGATTGCGTGGCGCACTGGTTTTGTGAATTATGTGTTTCATGGTTTGTGTTGGGGGGTGGAGGTTGCTTGGATGTCTACTTTGGAGGGCTCTGTTGCTTTTGCAGATTTTTATTTAGAGCCTCCGAGTATGATTTTGTGTATTTACGTGTGTTTTTTTCCAGTGCTGGTTTAATAGGTCTATGTGAGACTGGTGGTGTGATGCCAGTATTTCCCTTCTCCTCTTGACTGTATGATCCAGTCTTGGGTTGAGAGAGCTTAGCCTCCAGTTTGGCTGCGTAATTGCACCTCTCACATGTGTTAGTGTTTGGTGGTAGGAGGAGAGGGTTGTCTGTGTTCATGAGGCAGTTGTAACATTGCCTCAAAATGCCCAGATTTGCCAGCTAGACTGGAGTGTACATCTGAAACTGCCCTTTGGACATGCCTGGATAGGTACAGTAAACTGTTTTACTGAATGACTGGTAAGGTCGAATAGAGAGCCTTGTCCTTCTGTAGTGCTAGGGTTTTTGAGCAAGTGCCGGGCTGAGAAATGAATGGCTTGACTGCTTAAGTTGAAAGTTTGTCTAGTTCCAAGGGAAAAATTGAAGAGGAGACTTTGTGGAGCCTGGAATAGCTATACCCTAGCTAACCGGTGCTGCCTGGCGCGCAAAACCGGGCAAATGTGGTTTTTATAGCAGGGAAATGAAAGAGAGAGAAATTAGCCCAAAATGGCCAATAAACTACTACTTTCTGGACTGAAACCACACCTCCAGGGACAGATAGGCTGCTCAAAGCTCCCCTCTTTCACACGTGAATAGAGAAACTTCCTTCTATCCAAGTAAGGTATAGGCAAACATAGAGATTTGTAACACAGCCCTGAATTTAGCACTAACCTGAAAACTGGACTATACTAGCTTAGAAAGGTGGGAAACGGGTATATATATATATATATATATATATATATATATATATATATATATATATATATATATTTTTTTTTTTTTTTTTCAGAAAATAAAGCAGATACAATAAAAAAAAACACTTTAAATGTGCATAAAAAGATGCTTATTGTTATATATCTCAGTTCAGAGTTGTAGTCAATACCCCTAGTAATAAAGTAGGAAGAAACACAATTACAGTAAAAGCAGATGAATAAAGTGCATTTTTTTTATATATAAAACAATAGAAAACAAACAATCTCATTTAAACAAGTTACCCAATTAACCAGAAAAAAAAACAAAACTGAGCCCTGTTCCAGCAGTCTTCAATGAGACAAGTTCTAACTGCACACCCCCTCTACTAGGGTGCAGGGGAACCTTCTCCAAAAAAGATGGCCTGGATTAGTGCTCAAGTTATACAAACAAAGCTAGATTCAGCAGGCCTGAATCTGGTCCTATGCTACAGCAACAAGGCGCACCAATTTCAGAAAGAAACAGTTTGAATAAGCAGGCACAATAAGCCTGTGACCAGAAATTCCCCGCTCAGAAAGGCAGAATCCAGCCTCTCCTCCCACAAGAGTGCAGACCACAAACCTTCTTAATGTAGAATAACTGGCATGAAGTCCAAGTGCTTAAACCAGAACTGTTGAGTAGGCATAATCTACCTTTCACAAACCCATACTGTGTGGGGTCCAGAGTTTGGAGATTCCCTATGTCCTTATTTATAAGGTCCATGATGATACACTTCATAGCCTTACATATCAAACTCATCAGACTAATGGGGCTTTAGAGGATTTGATGATGGATCTGTTTTTTGCTGAGGCTAACAAAGAAGTTTTTCCAGTACTGGGACTTCACCCTTTTCGGCAACAGTTTTTTCCTTCTGTTGTAGAGTTTGTTTATGATGGGGGACAACCAGATTGGCTTCCTTTTTTTGGTGGAGAGCATCTTGGTTCTTTTTGGTATGGCCCTTTCCATGAACTTGTGTATGTGCTCATACAGTGCATTGGTGTATGATTCAGCAGTCATGCACCTATTTTCCATTTGCATGGGTGTTGTGAAGTTAGCCACCTCTGTTTTTAGAAGCCCAAAATTGGCTTTGGAGAAGTTTTTTACAGTGGCTTCCTTTAGAGGGATGAGGGTGGGATATGGATATCCATGGTGATTAGCTTGTGGTCAGATTTGACCAGGGAGGAGTTGATTGCTGGTATAGAGCAACAGTCACCCATGTTCGTAATGACCAGGTCAAGGATGTTTCTACCCCTGGTGCAGGTAAGGATGAGTTGATCTAGGGCATTGGAATTAATGAATTCCAGAAAACGTTGAGCAAGTGTATTGATACATGAGTAATTTTCCCAGTTAATAGAGGGGTAGTTAATGTCTCCCATTATAAGGGTATTGGGTTGTACCCTAATATTTTCCAGTGTGTTTAAGAATATGGAGTGGGAGTCTTGGGACGTAGCGGGGGATTTATAGCAGGCTACTACCTGGATAGCAGTTTTACCCAGTGTTAGTTGTACCTGAAGTATCTCTGATGTGTTATGTTGGACTACTAGTCTGGAGGTGTGCATATCCTTTATGAATATGGAGACACCACCACCTTTAGTGCTTTGGTCCTGGTTTAGGGGCCAAAAAGTATGGTATGAATTATAGCCTGGTAGTGCTGTGGTGATCTCTGGAGCCTTGAACCAGGTGTCAGTCAGTGCACAGATGTCGATGTTCTCCATTTTAAGGGGTGCTTTGAGCAAGTGCATTTTGAGATTTAAACTTCTAGCTTTGAGTAGCATAACCCTCAGATTCCGTTTGTTTGTAGCTGTTATGGTGGTAATTTTGTCTTTAGAACATTGCCTAAAAAAGGCACTATAGGGGTAGCAAGAGCCGTGGCCAGTATCCAGAATCCCTGGGGTGACAGGTGCAGGCCATCTCTAGTGAAGCATCAAGGTCTGTCGATCATGTCATCCCAGGCAGACAGATACTGGATCCCTTTAGAATGACACCAGAAACTTAGCCAATTGTTGAAGTCAGTCATTTTCTGCTTGTACTGTGGTATCATTCTAGGTGACGGTAGGATGCTAGTAGTGTAGTTTTTTATTTGGGTTACTAGCATTGAGAACTAACACTTTGATATTCAGTTGAGTTGATTTTGCTATGTTGGTAGGTTTGTCAATTTAGCATTGCCCAAAAAGCGCACAGTGGAGTGGATAAAGTTTTAGCCAGTATTCAAAAGCCTAGCAGGTACAGGGGCAGAACATCCTTGGCAAAGCAATGTTGTCTGTTAACCATGTCCTCATAAGCTGAGAAATATTGGATCCACTTAAAATGATCTAGATAAGCAAATAATCATTATCTTCTCTGTGCTCAGCCTGGTTAGAGGGGCATCAGTATGTCTTACAATGGAGTCTCCTATAGCTAGACTCCTGGGAAGTGTGTTTGCTTGCTTTAGGGGCTTAGTGCTTGTGGTTCCATTGAGTATGACTGTATGTGTGGTGTTGTGTTTTTTTTTTCTGAGTGCCTTAGAGCTCGCTAAGTCATAGCTTCACCAATGAGCAGCCTAGGTGATCTTTGTTGTTTAAGAAGATTGCTTTTAAGTCCCTCAGCATGCATTAGTCTATGTGTATGTTGTGTGCTGTGTGAGGTGAGTTTTGTGAGCATGGTGTAGACAACTTAGTGTGTGCTTGTATGCAAGAATTTAGCCTCCAGTGTCATTGTGTAAGCACACATCTCACATACTCTGTTTCTTTAATGAATAAGTGGCTCTTAGTAAACAATGGACAACTGCTACATTGTCTCAAGATGCTCATATCCACCAAGCTGGCTACAGAGAAGCTAGGAAATTGCATATCCATGCTGTCCACTCCTTTGATTGATGATCTACAAGGGGATGGTGTATTTTGAAGGCTATTGAGGGTGCTTTGTTGGTGAAGACTAATAAGGGTGCTTTATCTGGGGCAGTTTATGCTAAGCAGTACTAAATTCTACTAACTTTGATGTTTACACAATATTGTATTCTATTAAATCTATAGTATAGGTACTGTCACTCGACAACCAACTAGCTGCTCTAATCTTGTTGGAGTGCAAGGGACTTTGCTATATTTACGTCTTTATAGGGCACAGATTCATGGACTGTTCTACATGGAAAATTTGCTTTTTAGGTGTTTGTTACTGCACAGGGCACTGCTAACTGCCACTGTATGGTGAGCATCTCCTTGCAAATGTGCTGAATTTATAGCAACACAGAAAGAAAATAACACAAAACCAACTAATGAGCCTCCTGGCCAATAAAATGACTATACCATGAGTGTGCTTCTCATCTTAGATATATCAGGCAAACACCTCCTGCCGCAAGATGAATAAACCCAGTCCTAATGAAAAAAGACAGACCCACAAGTGTAATGCTACCACAAACCAAATAAAAAAACTAGCTGGAAATCCCTTGCTGAAGCCAAGTTGACAGTCTTACTGGAGTAACAGAAACAGCAATTGTTTTACAAAAATACAACAAATTGTGCAAATAAAATCAAGAAACAAGTGATCACTCACATTAACTTAAGCAAGTGCAAGTTAGTAAAAAAAGTACTTTGCCTTGCCTGGAATGCGCTAGATACAAATAAAATACTTCTGGACCACAGGCTCGGATGCCAAGCTTTGCCGATCTCTAGGGAAATTAGCAGGATACAATATGTAGTAGAAAAGGTTTACCCAAGAGGAATACTGGTTGGTTGTGTGGGCACTCAGTTTTATGAATTCATGGAAGACAATGGGTGGGAAGTGTATTTAAATGACATAACTGTGAAAGAGAGGTGGGAGGGACTTTGAAAATCAGAATACAATTAGTGGTGGAGGCCAGATACACGGTCTTATAAAACAACAAAATGAAAACGGTAGGAAGACTGGGAACATTTTTCAAGTAAGAAGCAGGCTAGCTCCAGTCAAATAAAGACAATATTGGAGCTCTTTCTGAAACCTTAACTTAATGTCTCAGTTGGGGGGTGCAAACACAAAGAACAGGGAAACAGACAGGAACTGGAATGCAATTTCTCTGAGCTCCAGGTCAATGACCCCTAGCAAGTTAGTATTTCAGAAAGTTTAGCTTAATGTCTCAGTGGGTGATGGGGTAGTCACAAAGAACAGGGGAACAGAAAGACACTGGAAAGTAACTTTAAGCAGGTCAATGATAAGCAGAATATAAATCTGAAGGAACACACAAGTGCACACACACATATTCACATACTGTCACACCTTCCACCCCCACATCTTCACTGAACTTACTTGTAACCTGAGTAGTCATGTTGTCTCATTCAATGACAAGTACTTGAGAAAATTATACCCAAGTATGTCAGCCTTTTTGCCATTGTCAGTAAAAGTTTCTTTTTTTTATTTCTTGTAGGCAAGCACATGGTGAATTAGCATTAGCCTCTCACCTGAAATGCTGTATTAGCTTATGTATTTGTCTTTCACACTGCTATCCATGCTGATACCCAAACAAGGGCAAAAGTCAGGGGTTAGAGCATTCTCGATTTGAAAGTCTTACTGAGATGAAAAAGGTTTCTGAGTTTAGGCTTACACATCATACTAAGCCTTTTTACATCCCAGATTGTGACAAACTTGATTGAATGCACTGGTAAAAATACACATAACTCACTTCCAGTTGTTGTCACTTGTTAAGGGTATTTATAATGTTATGATAAAAGAACAGATTACAACTGCTTGTTGAACATTTTTTATGCAAATCCATTGATCAATGACTTGGTGTATATCCACTTACAGGCACACTGAGATGTGTTATCTCCTGTTGTGGAAGTGAAGGGTTATCATCTACATGTGGTCCATTCCATATTGTTCCATGGTGCCTGGCAAACTGCGCACACTTACAGGCAAGAAGAAGAAAACAAAAACTGCAAACTACCTCGGTGGCTGTCTAAATAACAATTCCTCCCTGTCAACCCTTACTTTAGTGAATGGGAAACATGGGTTAATTGTCTGGGAGAGTGCTGATGGTCAACAGACACTTGGGAGTAAAAAGATGACAAAATAAATACAAAAAAAGAAGATATCTCCAGTTACTGGATATGCCAGTGGATTACCAAGATTAGCAACACCTCAAGATACTTTAAAGAAGAATCAGCTTTGTTCCTTGGAACATGCCTTGGTTGTATAAGAACTGTCAATAAATGTGGATAAACCAAAGATAATGGTTCATAATAAAGTAAACAAATGAAGACATTAAAATAAATTTATAGTAACATTGTTAAAAGCTTGACGTACTTCTGTATAAGTTTCTCAAATATTTTTTACTAGAAGAGACATTGTGACAAAGTGATCAATAATGCATTTATTACATTACTGAACTGGGAAGCAGATCAACAATACTTCCAATATCTGCCTTAAAAGCAAGAGTATATCCATCGCTGGTGCATGAGTTTGAAATATGGGAGGTGAAAAGAAATGGGAAGTTCTTAATTAAGAAAATGATGCACTTGCGACATCCTTTGACAAAACTTTATTTAAGAAATAAACTTGGCTTAGCAAATGAAAGGTAGTACAGTAACCTCTCAGTTATATATATAAAAGTTAATTAATGAGGGAAAGTAGATGACATAGATAGAGGAAATTATCGATTATCGAATGCTCGATTATCTAAGTTCTGTGCCCAATATCTAAGTTATATAACTATATAATTTTTATGAGTGATTTGGCTCAGATCTTCAGTGATTTCTACCTATAGCATAAATGTGCAATCTTACAGAATCTTTGGATAGCAGCACATCACAAGAGGAGGTTTCAAAATGATGATTCCATGAGTGAAAAGAATTTTATTAACATGTTTTTTTTTTGTTATTTCTAACAAAATAAGAAAGCATCTGGATTTTTCAACAGAAATGTAAAGTTTTTTTTTTTTATCACTAGAGGGTTTAATTGAGATGAAAATGCTATTATTACCTATCAACACTAAGAAAATAATCATGTCAGCAAAATGCATTTCCCTGACATAAAAATAAAGAAAGGGAATTAAGTAGAATAAACTTTATATTTTAAGATCTTTATTAAGTTATTACTTTAAACATAGGCATGCATGCATTAGCAGAAAAGAAAACAAAGCATATTAACATGTTTTCCATTTGCATACATTATGATTTACTTGTTTTCTATCTTTTTTTACAACAACTGACTTTCAATCTAAAATTACATAAATCACTCAATTCTTGCCGACCCTTAAGTCTCACTGCTCCTCTTCATCATTTTTTTTATATATATATATATATATATGTGTGTGTGTGTGTGTGTGTGTGTGTGTGTGTGTGTGTGTTTGTGTGTGTGTGTGTATATTTATTTATTTTTTTTTACACATCTCCCTTGAGCATTTAGAGGGAAAGACAACTATGTGAGGATGCTGTTCATAGACTTCAGCTCTGCATTTAACATGGTGGTACCAATGCAGCTGATAGAAAAAATGGCACATTTAGGAATCAGTAAACATCTCTCTAACTTGATCCTGGACTTCCTGATTGAGATACCACAAAGGGTTTGTTCAGATAAGAACACATCTAAGTGCATCACGATAAACACCGGGATTCCACAGGGCTGTGTTCTCAGCTCACTGTTATTCATCATCCTGACCCACAGCTGCCATGCTAAGCACAAGTCCAACCATGTCATTAAAGTTTTCTGATACCACAGCTGTGGGGCTCATCACAAATGAGGATGAATGGACGTACAAAGAAGAGTTGGCATCTCTGATCAGTTGATGTGAGGTGAACAACCTTGACCTGAATGTAAGGAAGACCAAAGAGATTATCATCAACTTCAGGAAAAGGAGAACAAACCACCCAGTGCTCAGGATCAATGCTGAGAGTGTAGACAGGGTTAAGAATAAAAAACTTCTGGGTTTACACATATCGGAGGATCTCTCATAGTCGGGATACACCAGACAGCTGGTCAGGAAATCACAACAATGCCTCCACTTTTTAAGAAGGATGAAAAAAGCTAAGCTTCCTCCTCATATTCTCTACACCTTCTATAAAGGTGCAATGGAGAGCATCCTCACCTGCAACTTCACTGTGTGGTTTGGAAGCTACACAGGTACAGATCGAAGGTGCTACAAAGAGTGGTGAGGGTTGCACAGAAGCTAATAGGTTCCAGTTTTCCATCAATACAGCATCTTTATAATGCAAGAAACATCCAAAAGGCCACCAAAATAATACAGCTCATGGACTGTTTAAGCATCTGGCATCAAGCAGGAGATATTATAGCCCTGCTGCAGGACTAGAAGATTCAAGTAACAGTTTCTACCCTATAGTGATTAGACTTCTGAATACGGGCACTAGTCCCAGGGGTTTGAAGACACAATAAGTCAATTTTTATTTATTTGTGCAATATATACTTTCATATAGTCCAAATACATGCAATATTTATTTATTATATCCATAATATCCATAGTCAGTATTATTTAACTCACTCAAGTGCAATATTAGACAAATAACTTAGGCATTTCAATCTGTAGTGTGTTTTGTTTTACTTTAAATAGGATAGTTAATTTAACTCAGTGTAGGGTATTCTTTTTGTATTATTAGTGTTGGTAAATGTCTCTGCTCTCTCTTGCATGTATTGGGAGTAATATTGTATTTGTTAGTTGTGTTTATTCCTCTACTTGTATGTGATGTTTCACTTCCATTTGTAACCTCAAGAATGGAGATGATAAATAAAAGTTCATTTAGGCTACACGTGTGTAGTTTTAAATCACAATAAGGTTTACTTTGACTGACTTTGATTTTGCATGTGTTATTCTCACAGATTCCATTTATTTCTATGTAACTTGCTTTCCATTTTATAGGATCCTTCTTTCATTTCTTTTATATCTTTTATAGTATTCAGTACTTCAAATACAGTTGATTTAGATTTAGATTTTGATTTTTCTAGTGATTGTTTTTTTGGCAGCCAACAAAATTAAAATTAATAAGATCTTACTGTGTTTAGGCAATTGAAATCCTCTGACTCAAATCAAAAGAATCATGTCTTAGGTTCATAGATGTATACTAGGCTAACAACCACTAGAGCCCTTATAAGCCAGACATGTATTATCCTCAGTGGAAGTGGCACAGCACATTTGACATTGAAGTGCTACTTATCTGTTACTATAGCCCCTACCAGATGCTCACACAAGTTTCCCATAATGAGAATTTAACCTCCTACCTATCTAAATGCACAATCTAGAGAGTATTAGTTGCAAGTGCCAAAGCAGAAGTCTCTACCTTAGTTACACAAGAAAAGTCTATTAATTTCCTTAGTTATAGCCATTTGAGCCCTCAGTATTTCCTGAAAGAGTGCTCTGTGGGGTTGTTTTAAAATCTTCCAGCTCATTTGTAACCTTTTTATGGTTTATATTCATGTAGAGCATGTTATAACGTTCTAACAACTATAAATAACTGACACAATAATAAAGATTAGTTGAAAAACAGCATCATTATTTTGCAAAACCAGGGTATTTACTTATAGGAATTTAACATTATTTGTGCAGTTGCAGAACATTCTTCGACTTCTTTTACATTTTTGTGCCACATTTTTCAAAGGTTGCAATGTCTTGTTGAGTCAGTCTCAAGACTAATTTGTGTGTGGAACTGCATCTCTGTTTAATGATGACATTTCATTAAAAATCATGTTTAAAATAATGATGCTTGTTTTAATTTATTTGTTTTGGTCCTGTTTGATAGTAAACTGTTTTTACTTTGCGTTCTTTACATATTAGAATTAGCTATTTTTTTCCTAAACATTACTTTCAATGTAAAATGTTTCAGTTAGCAGCAGTGTTTAAATTATTACTACAGCAACTAAAAAATTAAAAAAAGACCAATGGCTAGAAATGAAAAAAAAAATAAGATTGTTAAGGAAAGATAAAAGTAATTCAAATAATATGTTCAACAAAATTAATTAAATTGAGCATCAGAGGGTTATAAAATAATGTTTGTAATTGTATTCCACATTGTCACAAATGGTCTCACAACCAAATTTAAGAATAAGTGCATTTTTCTTATACACTAATACTTGTGTCTGAGATACATTGATTCTAAAAGAAAAATGTACTTGTGCCAGTGTTGTTGCATGCAAAGTGTTAGGAAAACAGGATATGCAAGTAGTGGCAAGCAATGGGACTTTCTTGTGTAGTTACAATATTATCATTAATATGCTGCAGCCTAATTTTAAAGTTCTGTTTTGTTCACCTAATGTGAAAGATGTTTCTGCAACAAGAGAGGGCATACATTGCTCTTTTTTTATCTGCTAACTTTATCTCACTAAACCTGACTGGGTTATTATAGGCTCATAGGTTCATAGGAGATTATTAGGCTAATGGCCCTACAGCCGTTAAAAGCCTAGGCATATTTATGCCGGGTTGCCCCAGTTGTCAGTGGCTAGGTGAGTGACGTTCACAAAGGTAAGGATACATGGTAGTTTATATCGACTTCCTCTGTCCAGGAGGGACAAGCGCACCACCCCAGGAGTGAATTTGCAGTTACCCATACATTAATCTAAGTCAGATTTGAAGAGGGTCCGGGAGGGGTTCTGTTTCACATGAACTGGAAGCTTGCTCAAAAGAAGTGGCAGTCTCTGGGAGATGTTTCTATCTCTCCTGCATGACTTGTTCATGTTAGGGGATAGTTTAAGATCCCTGGAGCGAGTGACCCTCCTGCAGCTTGATTTACAAATGTATAGCATTTCCACCAGGCCGAGTAAGAGGCTGCCCTGTAAACCAGGCACAGGTCACTCCTTAGCAATTTGTAATAGACAGAATACAGTTACAGGGCTTTATTTCATGATGCAATAATAACTCCAGTTTGATCACTGATTCATAAAAACTAAATGTGTTCATTGATGTTGTAATTGTCAATACCTACAAGATGTAATAAAAAAATGTGCTTCTCATTTGTTACTCAGTCTGAGAGTGTTCCATTTTATTTTTTAAGGATAAGATAATCAAAAATTATTATTGTTGATAAGGTATACCACAAAGCTTATACAACGTTTTAACCAACATTAAAACAAAACTTTTCATGGATATACAAATCCCAAAAGCTAGATTTTAAAATCTTGCTTTCAGCATTATACAATCAATGTTAATATTATATTTTTAATAAAACAGTATTTCTATTATACACGGATATTTGTTTTAACAAAATTGATACCCTACCCCATTCTGTTTTCAGAATTGCTTGAAAAGATGTTATATTATCTATAACCTTTCAATGTTAACATCTAATCTGTAGCTCACAGCCTTGCCTCAGTGATTACAGCTTTATCACATTTGTCATTTATTAGTTCTGAATACAGAAGGGTGTCTTTGCTGTAAAAACTACTGGTATTTCTATGTATTATATTATATTTAATATTTATTTGTTCTTTTGTCCTTAAATATAGCTAATTGTTTTGCAGGAAACCTGTTTAAAAAATACAGTGCAAACAGTTGTCAAAGATTTTGCTAAAAGACTTGTTTCTGCTACTGTTAAGTATAGTAAATATCTAACCATGTAAAATAGGTTATTGTCAATGTGTTTGTGGTCTTTATAGTCAAAGAAAAGTAGACAGTTGAAATGGTCTCGCACACAGTATATACAAAGATTAGACTGTCTGTTATAAATGCAGACAGTGAACATTAGCACTTTAAATATTATTTAGTAAATGATTTAATTGCACCATATTGGCTTTGAAACAAATATGATAAATGTGGTTAATGATAGTACATGAAAAATGTTGAAGATAAGGTAAGTAAATTACCTTTTTTTCTATTCTATCACTATATAATAGCATCAGTAGAAATATCATTTTTAAGAAACTGCCCAGCTATGTTACTGCATGACAATGGGATTGCAAATATTAGTCATCGGGCATAATGCCACAAAAGCTTATGTGTACTTAAGAGGAGGGCCAGTAGTCAGTCTGTACTCAAAGGATGACAGCATACTGCTGGAAAAACTGACCACTGGAAAATGGAAGTGGTTAATATAACCAACTGTTGTAAAATACATATCAGCTTTAGTTATTACATCCTGTGTGCAATGTTCTTAGTTTCTTCTTATGATCTGAGAGCCAGTTCTAAATTAATCCAAATGTATTCATGGATTCTTAGTAGCATAATTTTTACAGTTTATTTGTTTGTTTCATGTTGTTTCTTCTTGAATACAACCCTTTTTCCTAAGTTTTAAAAATAAACACGGGACACAGAAATCAATGCTTTGCAAACCAATAAAACCGTAGTTTCTAAGAAACATTTGCATTTTTCTTTGTGTATAGGGGAACAGCTTGTTCAATATTTATGCAGGGTGAAGTTTAAGTAAGCAAAGCAAGAAAAAAAATGAATTTACTGTTGGGTACAGCCAGTGGTGAGACTGCATTACTATTATTTGTGCCAAATATGTGCTGAACCTTTCTCTAAGTACTCCTTATTCCAAGAACTAGAGGTGACAGATGCCATTAGCTGAAACACAGGTAATGTTCTACTTTAATAAGGCACATGTTTATTAAGTAACCTTAAAAATGTATAAGTTGAACAAGGCAGCTGAAGTGCATTATGTCATATTCAGAAATATCTCAACAACTAGTCTAGGTAAATTGAATAGTGGAGGAATAAACTGGTTTCATAACCTGAAATAAAACTAGTTGCCTTTACCTTTCTAAGACTCATTTCTGATTGTCATAAGAAACAAGGCTGCATTTGTCAAAAATGTAATGGTATTTAAATTAAATTCATAGCATATTCTGCAATATGGCAAACCACAAATGCTGTGAGCTATGGTCATTACACATTCTCATCAAAAACTACATCATAGCAGCAAATCTCCTGTTGGCCATACTACGAAGACCTCCATTCTCCAGTAATTCTTCATTTAAAGTGATTTATTAAAAATATAATCTTATATGCAGTTGCTTAACAACTTGGCCTGAATGCCGGAAGCAGATTAACTGTGTATGGAATTCATAAAGACTAATCCTCACAGTGCTATCCTGCTCCAGTGTAAGGCTATGTTATAAACAGGCCTCACAGCAAAGTGACTACATATGCAAAGAGCAAGTCATTATGAGCACATATAATCTACTGTCAAATATGATCCTGTCAGAATTATGAACTACATGAAAAAGTTAATTTTGTTTGGTCAGTTTGGGATAAAACTGAAACATGTTTACATAGTTTGAATTTAGCTTTTGTTTGATTTGTTTGCAGGCTTTCTTACTATTACTTATATACTGACCTCAGCCTACAGCAAAAGATACTTAAAGATCCAGATCTAGTTTACTTTATGGCGGGTGTTTTCAGAAATGTGAGCAAGTTAGGACTTAATGTGAATCCTGTCTCTCAGTAATCATACAAATGCAGGAGCAAGTACCAAGGAAAGACAAATGTTTCTGAAGCATGAATAAATATCCACCATGCTAGTGGTGGAGAAGCATGAATGTGTATCATACAATAAAGACCACTGGTCTTCATAGAGACTGTGAATACCAAAAAAGCAAAACAAAAAAGTGTCCTACAAAATACTGTACATATGTCTGATGGTCTAATATCTATATGCATATGTGTATATATATATATATATATATATATATATATATATATATATATATATATATGTATATATATATATATATATATATGTATATATATATATATATATATATATATATATATATATATATATCAATTGAGCAGAATTGTGTAACCCTCCTCATAAAGTAGCAAGCAGCATTATATCCATGCATCCAGTCCTATTATCAATAAAAGTAATCTGACCTACAGTTAGAAAGAAATTATATTTATAACAAATATATATATATATATATATATATATATATATATATATATATATATATATTTATCTCATAGGATCATAGGGGGTTACCAGGCTAATGGCTCTATGACCCTTGCAAGCCTAGCCAAGTACAACCCCTGTTCCCAACAATATCAAGGTATTAAGCACAAGTAATTCAACAACTAGTGCCCCTGTCCAAGAGGGACACAGGTGAAAGTCCAGGGGTGAATTTGCAGACTGAGTGCAACCTTATAACATTTGATTTATGAATGTGCAGCATTTCCATTAGAGTGGGATCTGAGATTGCTTTATATGCAAGGCAGAGGTCACATCAGAGCAGTCTGTAAAACACAGAATATAGTTGCCGTGATTTCAGTCTGCTAATGTGTAACATGCTGAAGACCCTGAATTGTCTTTGTAAGAAACCTTTGAGGTCTTTCCAGTTGCTGCAGGTGACTGGTATGGTACATACCAAAGGTAACACTGTACTCTATTAGCCTGATAATTGAGGAGTACAAGGGGTTATAACCTCTTTTGTTCTGGACAATGCCCTTACTTTTTAGGTGAGTGACATATAAACTCTTTCTTACCACTGTGGAGACGTGGTGGTCAAAGGAAAGGTTGCTGTCAAACTGTGTGCTCAAATCTCTCACCATTCATTGCGTACTTAGGGTGTTGTTATTAATGTGGTAATCTTCAGGGACACCGCCCTTGCTAAGGGGATGATAATATATTGTTTTTGCATTAAGTTTTAGCCCATGACTGTGGCACCAGTCGTTTATCTGTGTAAGTTCCTCTTGTAGAATGTTGACATCCTTTGGGGACTCGATGACTGCACCCAGTTTGCAATCATCAGCAGACTTTGTCAGCCATAGGCCTTTGGCTTTAACCTGCACATCTGAAAAGTATATTCCAAACAATAGGGGCCCCACCACAGGTCCTTGTGGAACACTATTGGTCACAGGTCTGCTGGTGGAGGTAGAGTCACCTATTTTGACTACGTGCATTCAATCGGTGAGCCAGTTTGCAACTCATCTTATAATATAAGAGTTGATCTCCAGCTGGGTGAGTTTATCAATGATACCTAAGTGAGGAATAGTGTCAAAGGCCTTGGACATATCCAGTTAGGCCATATGCATGGACTTGCCTTCATCCTGGGCTTTTGTGACTGTCTCAAGAAGTCTCCCAAGTTCAAGAGCCAGGATCTCCCTTTAACTAAGACAAACTGGGTCAGGTCAAGTGTTTGTAGGTCTCCTATATCGTTGTTGATAAGGTCCATGATTATTCTTTCCATAGCTTTGCAGATTAGGCTGGTCAGGCTTATGGGTCTATAGTTCCCAGGGTCTGTGGAGGTGCCTCCTTTATGTAATGAGATGATGGTTGCTGTTTTCTATTCAACAGGTATAAAACTAGTGCTTACACTGTGGTTAAAAAGAGTACCCAGTGTTGCAGCTAGTTCCTCTTTTAATCCATTTAGAACACAGCCTGGGATATTATCAGGTCCCACAGAGGCTGTGCTTTTGGCTTTCGAGGGAGCATTTATGACTGGCGCCTTGTAGATACTCAGTTGAGAGAAGGTGGTAGGGATGCTTTGGGGAATATGCGGCAGGGACAGGGGGGAGAAGTTTTCTCTGAACCTGTCAGCTAGCAGGTTGGCTGTTACATTGGGTTCAGTATATTTGCTGCTAATAACAACCAGTTCTGCACAGATCTAGGTTTTTCCTTTAAGGTTTCTCATGTAGCTAAAGAAGGCCTTATGGTTATCCTTAGAGAAGGAGGCTAATTTGGATTCATAGTAAGCTTAAGAATGCCTTATGAGGTGTCTTATTTGCTTGTTTAACTTACAATTCAGAAACTGTTACTTATGCTCTTGGACAGCAATTTCTTTATGTTGTATATCCTGTTAATGGTGGATATCCACCAGGCAGGCTTGTTATTTCCTGAGGATATTGTTGTGATCTTATCAGGTACGGCTGAGTCAATACATTTATATAGCTGTTTATACAAAGCGTTGGTGTAAATGCCAGTATAGGTGGCCATGCCATCAGTGAGGGCAGGGGCTATGAAGCTATAATGCCATTAC